>NW_016195921.1:0-2975 GCF_001687245.7 Rhagoletis zephyria | reverse complement strand
CCGACACACCAAGTTTTCCAAATTGAAGTCATTGCTGTGGCACTTCCTTATGCGAAAATCGAAGAGGTGCGCAAGCTTCTATGAGCGGAGGTATTGAAATTGAACGAAGTGGTTCATGTGTTTATTAACCAATTATACTACATCCTCGAATTGCTTTGAAAATGAACCCAAAGCGATAATAAAAGAAAAACCTTGCAAGCATTAACTTTTACTTACAGTGTACGCGGTAGCTCTAGAGGATTGGAATTATCCTTTAAATGTCGCCTGATTGAGACCGCGTTCATGCACTTCTCTTCCTCTTAAACAAATAATTGAGATGAACTTAGCTTTTCTTTAAAACTCTTTATTTTAATCATTTAATTTTACTCATTTAATTTTACTCGCACGGCTTGTTTACAGCCGCTTGCTCGTTGTCGAACTGCCAAATTTCGATTATCGATAACTTTACAGCAACTGCCGATAGTTGCCATTCGTAATACAAATTTCCTTTCCAATTAATTAAAGCCATATATATGTACATACATAGATTACTAAAAAATAGAAACAGATCCACATTAACTGCAATCAACATATCGTCGTTTAAAGTACAAAACCGCGTATCGTCATTCTGCAAAACCGCGTAACTGACATTTGCTGCCAAAAATTGATTTGCTCACACAAGCTCTTGGCTCAAGCCTTATCCATTCGTTCTGAAATATTAGTGTGTCTAGAAAATAATTTATGCAACCTCACATACTCGGTTTTGCATGATCTTGATACGCGGTTTAGCATTTTGCTGATACGCGGTTTTGTACTTTAAACGACGATATGTACGTATGTATGTATTTACATATGTACGTAAGCCCTATTAGGTTATAAATATTGCGCCATCTGTTTATCAAAAGCCAAAATATATAGTTACGCACACATACATACTTTCTGTCTCCTTCCCTCACTTCCAACGCATGCACGTGTTTGCAAAACGATGACGAAGTGATTTTTTATGGGAAATCATTTATGCCCATACATTTGAATCAAATAAACATACTTAGAAGATATCAACCAATACTTCCCATATACTAAATGAAAGGAAAACTCTTGAGTTTTTGATTAAAGAAAACAAAAACAAAATCATTGCAGCGGTTCTCGAGCATTTCGGTAATAAAAAAAATTTGCTATTTTTCCAACAATTTTTTGCCTTAAAATGCTCAATATTTGTTGAATTTATATAAAATCTGTACACGATAATAATTCTATTACTCCAAAGAATCTATATCCCAAAATTGAAAGTTATGTCTGCAAATCATAAGTTGCTGGAGCACTTTAAAAGCTCAAAATTACCCCAAAATAAGCCAATGTTTACCGTTTTTTTACGACAGAAACCGAATTGGTTACTTACAAGAATAAATCTGTCGATAGGTTTGGAATTTTATCTTTGAAACACCACACTCTTCTTTGAAATCGCTTTATTATTTAGTTCTCGTGCAATAAGCGTTTTCGTGAAGCTCTACAAAGTACAACTACAACATTTCAGCATAGCCTCTATATCGAAACGTAAGACGTATTCTAGGTCGTTCCCACGACAGTCGGGTCTACCTAACCGGAACGACCCAGATTTATATCTGGCCAAGGACTGTCACTCCAGCAACACTCCCCAAAAAGTCTTTGGGGAATTTGTATGCTGCTACAACAACAACAACGTATTCTAGGTCAAAATGTGAAAATTTGTGTAAGTGCTCAACCCTGGATTTTTGCAACACATCCATTATTGCTTTGTAATCATTTGTTGGTTTCTAATATGTATTTTAGTTCCGCAGGCAAAGCACAAAGAACCTTCATAACTTAAAAAATCTTAACCCTCTAGTAGGCTGAACCGCCTCCAGACGGTCGTTAACTAAACACCTTTTTAGTGCACCTATAATAATTTTTTTCTATATTCGTAATACACAATCTTTAGACAAAAATCGTACCTTTACGGCGGTGTAAATTTTAATCCGTTATGTCAATCCGTTTTATTTTAATCGGCAGTTGAATTACAGATTTTGAAAACACAGTTCAAATTAATTATTTCTTGCTATTTCGTAATAAAGAAATTTTTTCTTTTGAAAAATTTGTTTGATATAAAAAAATTCGGTGGATTTCGTTGTTAAAAGCTCCGTATTTTGATATAAGTTTATAATTATGTCACCATTCGAAATGGAGAAAATTGCTTTCGAACACAGACCGGCTTGCCGACATATAAAAACCCAGTTTGCATTTTTGACCGTCTGCAGACGGGATTGCCGGTTCGTATGTCAACATTGTGTAAGAGAAAGCTAAAAATACGTCAAAGTATATCGGCGAGCCTGTCTCCAGACGGTCTTGATTTTTCTCCCCTGTAGGAAAAAGTTACTGTCACAGATCGAAATGGACATCATTTTTGGATTGCTCGTGCTAAAATCACCCATTCCTGAATTTTTCAACTCATAAAAAAATTGGCCTACTAGAGGGTTAACCACCTCCAAGCACACTCGAACCTGGCATCTCAGAACTAGAACCGGTAGTCTTCACGCGACGTCATAGCCGACATTTGTAAGAAAAGCAATTAATTGCGGTTTATTTTTGTGTTTGGCAATTCAAAGGCAGATACCGCTGAACGCTCAAGTTCTTCGAAATTATTGAACCATCGCTTTATCCCATACTTGTCAGTAAAAATATTTGGGACTGCAGGGTTTTGCTTTTTTCGATTTTTTTTTTTTGTTAGTAGAAGAGGGAAATTCTTTATGCACTGGCCGGGGGCGCTAGTATCTATACTACCTTCGACGAGTGCGAGACTCCGACCGAAGCGTGTTGGGCCACCCACTAAAACCCAAAGTCCCACCGCCCGCGCAAGAATTCCGCATCTGGCACCGCAATTCTGCATGTCTTCAGATGCAGGAGCGCGCTGCTAGAGCCTCGGGGCGTCTCATTTGTAGGGGCGTTTCATTCGGGTGTCCTCAGTAGACATCCGTCCTCTC
>NW_016195920.1:0-2975 GCF_001687245.7 Rhagoletis zephyria | reverse complement strand
TAGAGGAAGAAAGATTAAAATAAAGGTAATCATAGAGAAAAGGATATATGTAGATGGAGACACAGAGACTCAATCTGTAAATTATTTTGGTATTTTAGAGGTTTTCGGGATTCTCGGGACTTATCGATATTTTTATCGGTTTTCTTTTATCGATTTCGTTATCGAAATTTTTATCGACAATGTTATCTATTTCGCTATCGATATCTTCGGAACTTATCGATATAATAATCGTTATTTTAATCGATTTTGTAGTTGATATTTTCAACGACTTTGTTATCGAAATTTTTTATCGATATTGTTATTGGTATTGTTATCGATATTGTTATAGCTTTTGTTATCGATATTATTATCGATATTTTAATCGATTTTGTTATCGATTATTTATCGATTTTGTTATAGATATTTTAATTGATTTTGTTATCGATATTTTTATCCATTTTGTTGTCGATATTTTGATCGACTTTGCTACCAAAATATTATCAATTTGGCTATCGAAATTTTTATCGAATTTGTCATCGATTTTGTTATCGATATTTTTATCGGTTTTGTTATCGACATTTTGTTGGGATACCATAGATTTTGTTATCGATAGAATATAAAGATAAAAATACAGATAAAGGAAAACAGGATAACATAAATATAATTAGAATGAACAGGGGTAGAGGTAGGTATCTAAGTAGAGAAAAGACAAAAATATAACGTTAAGCAAAAGCAGATTTACATATATATGTATGTGTGTATGTCAGGGGCGCACCCAGGAATATATTTTAGGGGGGGTTTTATATTTCTGAAGATATATCACCGGAAAATACTGAAAATTTTCTTCAGATAATACGCTCTTTAAAATATATTTATGCAAGTTTTATGTACAGTATGTAATAAATAAATAAACGTTTTAAAATTCATAAACTGCACTTTATTTACATAAGATTAACAGAACTCAAACACTTTTAACCGACTTTAAAAAAAGGGGAGGTTATCAATTCGCCGGAATACGTAACTTTGGACCACGTGAACCGATTTCAATAATCATTTTTTTGTAGAAAGATGGTACCTCAAGGTTCGTCCCGTAATTTGGTTTAGAGATCCGATGATTGGATCATGAAGAAATTAACGGTACCCCTAAATTTGAATATAAGAATTGAAGTCCGTTGTGTTCTTTCCTTAAAAACTACTTGTTTAATAAAAAGTGCTATAAACTCAAGATGCGCTCAACTTTCAAAAGTACCTAAGAAAAAATTTTAAATAAGACTCAGTAAAAATAAATTTATTGATTCCATGAATTTTTGCACTTTTATGTTCCTTTTTTCGATTTCTGGTTTCTGGCTTTCGATAGAGATGGTGATTTTTCACGATTTCTAAATTTTTTTAATATTTCGAATACCGAAAAAATTAACTGAACTCTCAAGAAAAACGTAAAATTCATATAAAACGACGGACGAGAAATGGAAAAGAAATTTTCTTCTACCAAAANGTATGCAAGTTTTATGCGCAGTATGTAATAAATAAATAAACGTTTTAAAATTCGTAATTTGCACTTTATTTACATAAGATTAACAGAACTCAAACACTTTTAACCGACTTCAAAAAAGGGGAGGTTATCAATTCGCCGGAATACATAACTTTGGACCACGTGAACCGATTTCAATAATCCTTTTTTTATTGGAGAGATGGTACCTCAATGTTCGTCCCATAATTTGGTTTAGAGATCCGATGATTGGATCATGAAGAAATTAACGGTACCCCTAAATTTGAATATAAGAATTGAAGTCGGTTGTGTTCTTTCCTTAAAAATCACTTGTTTAATAAAAAGTTCTATAAACTCAAGATGCGCTCAACTTTCAAAAGTACCTAATAAAACATTATAAAAAAGAGTCAGTAAAAATAAATTTATTGATTCCATGAATTTTTGCACTTTTATGTTCCTTTTTCGATTTCTGGTTTCTGGCTTTCGATAGAGATGGTGATTTTTCACGATTTCTAAATTTTTTTAATATTTCGAATACCGAAAAAATTAACTGAACTCTCAAGAAAATCGTAAAATTCATATAAAACGACGGACGAGAAATGGAAAAGAAATTTTCTTCTACCAAAATTTCTTAAATCAGTTTGCAGCTCTCGAGAAAAAAATGCTCGTATATTTATTTCCTCATGAAAATTTACAGCAAAAGCAAAGCGCTTTTTCAAGCAACAGAAATTATAAAAAATATTTCTTATAATTTCCTTGAGAGCTGGATTCTTAGCTTTAAGATACAGTTTGTATTTGAGGTTATTAGCTTTAGGGGGGATTTGAACCCCAAAACTCACCCCTTGTGTGCGCTAATGGTGTATGTACATATGTATATTGGTTATGAGACAAAATATTTATGTAACGTAAGTTTCACTTCTCCAGTGTGGCCCAGGCGCACTTATTTTTTTTTCTCTGCAGGGTCATAAGCGCCCTTATGGCTATACATATGTATGCATTCGGGCATTTGTCTGTTTAATACAAAAATAGTGGCAGTTGTCAATTTGTTTGCTGAATTCATTGACACAAATATTACTACTGTAATTAGGCAGATATCCGCCGTACATTATTTTTGTCTAAATACATATGTATATGCAAGTACATACATATATACAGTGCCGGGCAAAAGTATAGGCACAGAGAATTTTTCTCAGTATCTGCAAAGTTTTTTATTCTAATTTATTTTCGATAGATTTTTATAAAAATATAGTTCTTCCTTTGTGCAAAACTTGGAAAAATTCAGTAAATTTGCATACTAATTTGCAGCTTTCTAATAAGATTTTGTAAAAAAATTCAAAGTATGCAGTTTCATAGCCCATCTAATTTTTGTAAAACAAAGTTCAAGCTAGAAGTAGCTAAAAAATCGCGTCGCAATTTTTTTTTCACTCAGGTTCTTCCATATAAAGTATGTTCGACATATATTTTTTGTATGTATAGAGAAAATGAGCAGCACCTTCAACTAAAAAAA
>NW_016195918.1:852-2976 GCF_001687245.7 Rhagoletis zephyria | reverse complement strand
CGACAGCTTCCTATCCAGGATCAAGCCTAAGTACTTGACCCTGTCTGAGGGCCGCAGACGAACTTCCCCATTCGAAAGAAGGGCCATAA
Source organism: Rhagoletis zephyria (assembly GCF_001687245.7). Lineage (NCBI taxonomy): Eukaryota > Metazoa > Arthropoda > Insecta > Diptera > Tephritidae > Rhagoletis > Rhagoletis zephyria. The sequence goes on along the minus strand of NW_016195918.1, from coordinate 2,887 downwards.
CGAGTATCTTGTACCTCCTGGTAAAGAAAACCAGTTCCGTCTTGCTGGGATTTACTGCGAGGCCGCCGTGGATCGCCAACCTAGTTACCTGGTTCAGGTAACCTTGAGTCAGATCCAAACACGGACCACTTTTTCCAGTTCCTGAAGAAGGTCGTTTAAAACCACAATCCAGAGCAGGGGGGAGAGAACACCATCTTGCGGAGTACCCCTGTTGACTCTGCGCTGAGTTCAGGCGCTCCCCCACTACGCCGCGACAGTCTTGTCATGAAGTAAGCTATAGCTAAGCCTTATTATGTTGGTTTAAAATTATGAATAGACTTGACTATTGCCTCTCGAGTGAGATTGTTGAAGGCCCCCTCGATATCTAGGAAGGCCAGTACTGCATAATATACATATATGAAGGCTTCCTCTAACCACATTACCAATGTGTGCAGGGCGGTATCCACCGACATTTCCTTGCAATAAGCGTGTTGAGTTCTGGAAAGAAAGTCTCGAGAAATCGCTTTTCTTATGTGCAGGTCTATCAGTCTCTCTAGCATTTTTTAGCAAAAAAAAGACAGACTTATAGGCCTAAAATACCTAGGGAAAACAAGAGAGCCTTTTCCAGCCTTCGAGATGAACGCCGCACTGACTACGCTCCAAGCCTTGGGAGGGTATACGGTCATCATGCAGTACGCACGACATCTCCAGATCCGTTTACAGCTGCGCAGGCATGTTGCGATGGGTCCCCGGCGACTTGAAGGGTTGGAACGAATTTATCGCCCAGGCCATGTGATGATCGCCCAGAAGATCGGAGAAGTACAGGACCTGAGCTAAAAAAATTGTAAAGAAGTAAATTTAACCGTACTGCGAAGGACGAAGTACAAGAGCTAAAAAAGAAGTACTGTTGCTTTACTGTGGGAAAAATGCTTCAGAAATTGGTTTGAGAGCATGCAAAAGTGTATAAATCATACTGAAGAATATCTTGAAAATCAAGAGGATCATCGTTACTGACAAAATTTATTTGTTTCTTTGGTATTCTAAAGAGTTTTTAGTGACCCTCATACCTACTGGCAAGGCAGGTTCAATTTCGAACTAGGCATGGCTATTTTCGTCATTATTTCCACGGCTTTAAACTCGATGAGGATGGTCACTGTGAAAATTGTGACTTCAACACTGCCGAAGACTTGGACGAATATTAAGAACATACCTAAACTGTTCAGGCGCCAAACATGTATGTGGAATGGGAGAGCATAGGTAGACACAAACTGACCTAGTACTCAAATTTATCTTCTGACGAACCACATTTTGTCGGTAGGAGACTTAATTGGTATAAACTCTCATGCCTACGGTTTGGATTCAGAATTTGGATGCTTCCTTCTAGGAAAAACATGATAATCAAGATCTAATATGTATAATTATCTACATATGTATTTATTTAGTGTATTTCCATAGTATGAAGTGGAACCTGCCACCGCTAACTTCGATAGACTCCAGACCCTGGCACCATCAGTAATGATTTTATAATATATTTTGACCTCTGCCTAAGTATTGGCAAACAGAAAATCTTCAGGGCACACAACGTTTTAATACGCGTGTATCCTAGGAAAATGAAGCAGCGGCGTAGGGAGCCAGGACACCCATTCCTTAGAGCTAGGCTACATATCGAAGGCTGAGTGAAAGATCGGCCTATTTCTGCAGAAAACTTTTCAAGAACGCCCTACTTAAGAATTTAATTTAAAAACGCCGAAACCAAAAAAATCAACTTCTTTCATTTCAAGAAATGAGAGCTGATACTTTAAAAGCTCTATAACCAGTGCGAAAATGTATATAAAAATATATATATATATAAATGTCTCATTCCCTTACGCAATTTAACACTTGTTTGCCCACAACTATGGCATTCATCCAATAAAAAACAAAAACAAGTAATATTCGCCAACATTGTTTGAGTGAGCCTTCACCTCAGTTGGCTCTTTTCACCATTTTAGATGCGTATCTTTACAACTTTATCGTTGCATTTTGCGTTGCTCTTTGCAATCAACTCGCAACTTCA
>NW_016195918.1:0-796 GCF_001687245.7 Rhagoletis zephyria | reverse complement strand
TCCAATAAAAAACAAAAACAAGTAATATTCGCCAACATTGTTTGAGTGAGCCTTCACCTCAGTTGGCTCTTTTCACCATTTTAGATGCGTATCTTTACAACTTTATCGTTGCATTTTGCGTTGCTCTTTGCAATCAACTCGCAACTTCAGTCGGACAGCAAAAAATGGCAACTCTAAATTGGGAAATGCACTTAACAAAGTTAAATGTCGAAATGTCGCGCTGGACAGCACAACATGGCCGCCATCTCCACCGCCAATAAAGTGGCCGTTGTCGGCATCGGCGTCGTCGCCGTGAATGCTTTAATTAACATTAAAATAAGGCGGAACGTATAACACTCACCCCTCACCGCTGACAGACAGATAAATTAGCATGGCAAGGAATGGCGTGCCAGGTAGAGAAGATCTCATCATTAAGCGCGACCAAGTTGCTACCACATAAGCTGTGCGCGGCAAAACACACACACAAATACATGCAGATCCTGCTTTAGTTGCCTGCTGCTCCTGTTGCTGCCACCGCAATGATCTTCATCAACGCTGATGCCACCTACCCTCTGCTCCGTCCTCTGCGTCTGCGCATGCGCTCATACTCAACGCGAAGAGGCCTTAATAGTCCAAGATGTCATGCATAAAATCCCAATTTAAAGGCATGAAAAACCTCAATTGCCCCTAAAAGCAATCTCGACATTCATCTGTGTGGCAGGAAGCGCAGATGCACAATGGCTGGCCACAAGTCGATATCTCAAGGGCTTAGCGTCGATTTCATTGCTTCATAATTACGCGAGTATGGCAATGTTTG
>NW_016195917.1:0-2976 GCF_001687245.7 Rhagoletis zephyria | reverse complement strand
CCTGGTGTTTCCGAACGGATTTTTCGTGCTGAACACGAATCTGGGGTCCAAAACTTCCCATCACGTCACGTTTTCGAGAAAAAAGGGGTTGAAACCCCTAAAAACAGCGTTTTTGGACATTTTCGAAAAATTGTAGAGCCGAACCCTAACGTGCTACAAACTTTGCATATGTCAGAAATTAAAGGTAAAATTGTGCCCTTTCGAATGAGCCTTATGCCAAGTTGATCGCATGTGCCCTTGGAGCAGGGGGTGTATTTGTGTCTAGGGGTGCAGGAAAAAACAGCGTTTTTGGCCATTTTTGAAAAATTGTAGAGCTGAACCCTGACGTGCTACAAACTTTGTATATGTCAGAAATTAAAGGCTAAATCGTGCCCTTTCGAATGAGCCCTATGCCGAATTAATCGCATGCACCCTTAGATCAGGGGGTGTATTTGTGTCTAGGAGTGAAATTTTTATATCCACCATATTCGACCCGTCATCTTAAATTTTTAAAATCTAACTGCAGATTCGTAATCAGCGACTTTTAATATAGTTAAAACCTTGGCATTATTAATTTTCTATGATCGTTTAAGATTAATCCCGTCTTATTCGCAAAACCCTTGTAGACCAGTGTTATCTATCTATCTGCCAGCACCGTTTCTTTGTCTTTGCCCCAAGTGCTCCCGGCGAGCGACTTGGGGACCTTGTTGCGGATCTATACTTTATTGACAATTGCGGTTGTGTGTGTGGAGTAGGAAAGCAGGCTATCGAAGGTGACCCCTACGATTTTCGGGTTGTTTACAGTCGATATTGGTGTGCCATCGACGTGTATACCTAACTCCAGCCTGACCTCCTTCGTCCAGGTGGTGGAGAGGGTCGCCGTTGATTTCGTTGGGGGGAGTGTTAGGCTCCTTGCAGTGAAGAAGCGAGAAAGGCTGGAGAGATAGTCGTTCACTTTTGAGCAGAGGTCATCAATTCCATTCCCGGACGCCAGGTGATTGAGAAAGTTTCGAGATGTAGAAGTTAAATAGTAAGGGGGAGAGAACACCACCTTGTGGAACCCCTTGTTTAATCCGTCTTGGTTTCGAGGTTTGATCTCGGAAGATTACTGACGACTGTCGACCACTCATATAATTCGCCGACCATCGCTTCAGTCCCTGTGGGAGTGAGGAGGCCTCGATGTCTTCTAGTAGCGTGGAATGGCAGACGGTGTCAAACGCCTTTGACAAGTCCAGCGCTACTAGGACCGTTCTCTCACAGGGGCGGTTTCGATTTAGGCCACGAGTTATTTGTGTGTTTATGGCGTTAAGTGCTGTTGTGCTTAGCTGGGGTCAGGTGGCAAGTGAAGTATGGGAGTAGTAGGGCCTCAAGCGTCTTCGCAACCGGGGAAAGGAGCGTTATCGGGCGATAAGAGTCTCCTTTGTTGGCGGGCTACCCCGGTTTCAGCAGTGGGACCACTCTGATTTCCACACATCAGGAATGATGAGAGTGGCCACGGACAGGTTGAGGACCTCCGTTAGGTAAGCTACTCCCTTAGGCCCTAAATGTTTTAGCATCAGCATACAGATTCCGTCGGGTCCAATGGCTTTGGAGGCTTTCGCCTTCCCGATGGCCCCCTTCACTTCACAGCTGGTGAAAACAAGTGGTGCAGTTTTTTGGCAGCTTGTGCAGCCTCCTGGTCACGGTGAGCAGGAAGCAAAGATAGGTTGCATAAAAATGTCGATAAAAACAGAAAGCAGGGTTGTATTTGTTGATATTTTTAGGTCAAGAATCCGTTTGAATTGAAATCCTAGCTGCTCCTGTTTTAAAGATATCCACATTTTACATAGTTATGATAGGACCGACTTTTGCGAAAGAGAAAAACATCCTTGTGCATTAAATATTCAACAATGTATGTGTGAGTAAATGTGTGTATATATATTATGTGAAAATATAAGTTTATGTAAGTTTTTAGCCGGTTTCAATCGTTTCCAAGGCGCACCACGTAGAGGCAACTTACTTTGCACCTCTTTGTTCTTTTTTTGGTTTTATTTTTTTATATTTTTTTCTTGCTTTATTTTTTTATATTTGTTTTTTGTTTCCTTTTATTTTTTTTGTTGGCTTACCATATAATATAGTCACACATTTTAGTATTTAAATATTTTATTATTTAGTTAAGTTTTTATATATGCTGGAATGAAAATGTCATTACAGTTTTCTTCAGGCGACTCACAAAAGTTGGTTTATCAATCATATTTATTTTGAATCTATCCCAGAATTTAATGAATTCCCTATGAACTGACTTCCCGGCCTGCTCGGACCATAATCCTAAACCATCGTTATTCAAGAATGAAATAGATTGCTTTAAATGTTTAAGGATAAAATGGATTTTGACAGTTTGAGAACTTCCAGTTCTTTACAAAGCTGTGCGGAGTTCGTTAAGATTTTTATCAAAATTACTAAGATCCGCTTGTTTTTCGGAAAAGCGTGTATTCAAGATTTTGTTCATGGCTTTGAACGAGGCAATATATATTTACTGAGAGTTTCTTCCATACAAACTATGTTCGATATTTTTTTGTATGTGGAAGAGACTGTCAGCAAAAAATAAAAAATTGCAAAAAATCAACGAAATTTTCTGGTAACTTCAGACTTGCACTTTATTAATTGGCTCAAAATCTACATTTTCAAAATTTTTCTAAAAGATCTGATTAGAAATTGCGATCAGATGAAAGTGTTTCCGAACCAATAATTTTGTACGGCACGGTACTTATAAGTAATCTAGGTTTCACGAAAGAAAAAAAATTAAATACAAGGTAACATTAAAATATCAGTCATTTGTTTCGTTGCTGTNCATCAACTATTGCTTATGCAAAACGTGCTAAATTTAAAAACAAAAATCGCATATGAAAGAGCACCAACCCAACTCGTAATAAATTTAAGTTATAGTAAGTATTTTAGTATTTAGTATCGAAATATTCAATTGAAATACGCTAATATTAAAATGAAGCGCTTTGCACT
>NW_016195914.1:0-2976 GCF_001687245.7 Rhagoletis zephyria | reverse complement strand
TGTGCCTTTGCTAACAGCCTCGTACAGCGCTAAGCTGAGTTGGCGCGAAGCGTTCCTGAAATACAGGCGAAAGTTAGTATTCTAGGGTTAATTAAAACTTTTTTAACAGGTGGCAACTCTTACGAAAAGTAGCCTATTTTACAATCTAGGTCATAAGCTCTCCGTGTCATGCCCATAAGTTATCTACGTACAAAATTTCATGCAAATACGTTTAGTCGTTTCCGCGTATCAATTTAATTAAGCTTTTTTAACAGGTGGCAACTCTTACGAAAAGTAGCCTATTTTACAATCTAGGTCATAAGCTCTCCGTGTCATGCCCATAAGTTATCTACGTACAAAATTTCATGCAAATACGTTTAGTCGTTTCCGCGTATCAATTTAATTAAGCTTTTTTAACAGGTGGCAACTCTTACGAAAAGTAGCCTATTTTACAATCTAGGTCATAAGCTCTCCGTGTCATGCCCATAAGTTATCTACGTACAAAATTTCATGCAAATACGTTTAGTCGTTTCCGCGTATCAATTTAATTAAGCTTTTTTAACAGGTGGCAACTCTTACGAAAAGTAGCCTATTTTACAATCTAGGTCATAAGCTCTCCGTGTCATGCCCATAAGTTATCTACGTACAAAATTTCATGCAAATCGGTTCAGTCGTTTCCGTGTGATGATTTCCCAAACATCTAAACATACAAACTTTCACATTTATAATATTAGTAAGATTTATATAACACAATATGGTAAAAAGCAGATGAGTTCTATTTACTATATAATTTTCTTGAATTATGAATCGTAAATTACTCGACAGTACTTTCAACACAAAATGTAAAAATGCATTTAAATCTTTAACTTTAAATTTTTTGGTTGATTCAAGATTTTTACAAATGTCTTATCCACACGTTTATTATTTTTATAAAGAACATATTTTTTGCACTGAGGTTCTGTTTCCCATGGAAACTCCCTTATATAAATATTATATACTATGCATATGAACATATATACATACGTATGTACATTTAAGTGATTATTTGCAGTTGGAAAACCAGCCTAAGCGAGACAGTCGAGTGGGCTTGCAACCACGTTGCACAATGCTGGCATCACGTGCTGAACTCGAGTATGCTTACAAGGGGGTGTACACATGTATACACACAGATAATTATATGTTGCTGGCATTGTGGTTTGCGGTTGTCTCGACGTTGCAATCAACATGCCTGCATAACTGGGCGCGTATGCAGACATTCATGTACATATATGTGAGTATGAATGCATGTGTGTACCTACATACCCAGTACGGAAAGAAACTAGTTTAAATATCGATGGTCAACCAGTTTTTTACCTAACACAACTAGTTGAAGATCTGACTCTCTTCCTTGGAAAGAACTGTTGACTTTAACATGGCGATGTCCTAGGCATCAGTCAATTATACGAGTCTGCATTTGATTTCAACTACTTTAAAATACATTTGGCTTAGCGCACTTCAAAGTCAGTATGTTTCGTTTGAATACGCTTTCGTTTTGCACTGCACAGGTGCCTTTGCATATTTCCAGGACAAAATAAATTTATTATAATTTTCACATGTTGTATCTGTTAGGATTCGAACCCGGAACTTCTGGAAGGTGACAAGTAACAGCAGGCATCTCTGCACGCTCAACTACAGCCAGACCACGGTGGAGAGAATACAGAGGTGGCGCCGATGACGATACCGCTACTCGGCTCTCAGTGATTTTGACAGAATCAGCTGTTTTGGTGACTTCATAGTAGAGAAGACAGCAGTAGTGATGTGCTGAGTCAATACTTTTAAGTACCCAATACTCTCGATACTCGGTACCGAAACATTTAGGTTTCGAATAAAAGCGCACATAGGCCAAAAATATGGAAAAAACGCCTAACAAAACCCGAATGTAAGAGCCAATAGAGCTTTTTTACTGATTCAAATGAAAGATGTATATATGTCGGTTCGATGCCATAATACAGAGAAACCCTTACTTGTTTGAAGCATTTTTGTTCCAGCTGAATCGGACGATATCATTTTTGTAGGCCTGGGACAGATTCTGTAACCAGTTAACGACAATTTTCGAATCGGTATCGGTTTTGTCGACGTTTGATATCAAATATTTGTAAGTCAACAAGTGCGATATCGATCCGAAACTTGTCGCTAACTGGCTACAGAATCTCTCCCCTGAAAGGCTTCTTCATCCGTCAAAGTATTTTTCTTGAACCTTGGACCGACTAAGGTTAAAACTGATAAAATAATATTTTTCTGTGGCGATAAGTTCAAGTGTTTTAGCCGATATCATATAAATTAGTAATGAAAGTTTTTTCTAAACCTGAAATGCATATAATGGCGAGGGTTTAATGTAAATAATCGGTATCGGATACCGAAAAGGAAGTATAGGGTACCGAAATCTTTTTTAAGTATTGGGTACCGAGTATTGGGGACAATTCAGCACATCACTAGTCGCCCTCATTCTCGCCGCTCTCAGTTGTCAACTCTACGATGACGTCACGCTAAAATTACTCTCACGAATTCTGCTGCAATCGGCGCAATCTTGTATTCTATCATTCTTGCAGCCAGACATGTAAATGTACTTTCAAATGTTCAGTCTGAATTATGTGCCAGCAGCAAGTCGATTGTCCGACTCTGCATTTGATTTCAAGTACTTTGAAATACATTTGGTTTAAAGCACTTCAAAGTCAGTATGTTTCTTTTTCTGATGTATTTTCATGCTGAAATAGTTAAAATATTAATTTATTTGCAAAGATATGTATCAATATTGTAAGCCTTTTGTTTATCTCAACGACGCTGCTAGGTGATTATACANAAATATTGATTTATTTGCAAAGATATGTATCAATATTGTAAGCCTTTTGTTTATCTCAACGACGCTGCTAGGTGATTATACATCAATGTGAAATCATTTGCTACATAATTAGAAATACATTAATGCCGTACTGGGTATAGTCACTTGCGTTGGTAGGC
>NW_016195913.1:0-2977 GCF_001687245.7 Rhagoletis zephyria | reverse complement strand
TTTTCATAAATTGCATTGAGCACAGTTCTCATTTTCTTTTGTAAAATATTCCCACACAACACCTTTCGGAGCCATCTTGCTTTCTTCGAATTTCAGACAGCGCGATGTTTGGCGGTTCGATGTACTATAGATGCCACCCAGCAAAAAACACGATTACCACAGAAGCGAAAGTGGAAACGAGCTATGCGATGGGAATCGCTTACCCTTTCGCTTCAGGAAGGCCTTATTTTAACATGGGCATGTCATTGGCGGTAAGCCCTTACCCGCAGCATTACCTTCAAACGAAGGGAGAACGCATGCATAAACAGAATCCAGAGAAGCGAACAAAGAATGCCTTACAGAGAAACTAATGTAGAATGCCCAGATGAGTACATACTTATTTACATATATTAAATCAGAAAATGTGTTAAAAGATTAAAATTAATTAAAATTTATATAAATCAGTTTTTATACATACATATGTATGTATTTGGGTATTTAGATTTTACTTAAAAATCGGTATGTACATACATGCATATTTAATTAAGCTTAACTTCCTACTCATGTACTTGACTTCATTGACTGACTTCAACTTCGCTGCAAATTGAACAAAGCAAAACATGATTTTTATGCGAGACAAATTTCCACAGAAACTAACGGTAGAAAAAGATTTTTTGGATATCCATTCTATTTTTCAGCTGGCTACGATGTAGCATTCTACTTTGCATTCCCTGAAATGAAGCAAAGAAGCGAAATAAAAAAAAAATATTGTAGGACATTCTACTTTGCATGCCCTGAAATGAAGCAAAGAAGCGAAAAAAAATAAAATGTTGTAGGACATTCTACTTTGCATTCCCTGAAATGAAGCAAAGAAGCGAATTAAGAAAGAAATATTATAGGACATTCTACTTTGCATTCCCCAAAATGAAACAAAGAAGCGAAATAAATAAAATATTGTATGACATTCTACTTTGCATTACCTACAATGCCTAAAAGAAGTGAAAAAATTCGAAGGCATTACAACGCTATGCCTTCTAGAACACGTTACCACTAAAAGCGATTACCGATTTTTTGCTGGGCAGTTTACAGAAAACGTCGATGCATCGATGCATCGATACATCGACTGTTTATACATCGACTGGAAAATTTTCGATGCATCGAAGCAAAACAATGATATTTTCGATGCATCGATGTTTTTTCGGCATCCCTAGTCAAAAGACGTTCAGTAGTTTTTGAGATTACCGCGTACAAAGAATCTCGACTTTCGTTTATACTAAATACATATGTATATATATAGAAGTACATACCTTTATAGATTGTAGTACATATGAATGAATGTGCAAATATATGTCACATTTTTCTTATGAAGATATTGTTTCATATACATAGTTAAATTTGATAGCCCATCAAGTAGAATTGGAAATTTGCGAACAAAAAACACCAACACCGTCAACCTGGCATTCAACATTTTTGTATATGTTTTCAATGTTTTTATTGAATCCGTTTTTTGCCTTTCCCTGTTAAGCTCTATTCAGCAGTGTTCTGGCAGCAAGCTAAATCGAGGGTGAATACCTCCATAGACTTGACATAAAATTTTATTCGCTTGCTATAATGAATGCAAATTCTTGCCTACATAGAGGATTCATTCGCATTGAATATGTGTATATATGTATGTACATATGTACATATTTATAAAAGAACATATTATGCATAAACGAGTAAATATATATCCGGCGTACTTCGCGGAGTTAAATGATCGGAAATATGTACTATATACGTACAATCTGGCCAAAATTTTAAGAACGCTGTTTAATCTTTTAAATTTTAGATATTCATAATCGATGCAGCAACTACATACAAATTGTCAGAGTGGTCTCAAGAGTTTATAGTTCAAAGCAAATATTACTCAGTTGCACGTTCCTCATACGCCCGGGTAAACAAAGACATGTGAGCAATAAAATATATTTTAATTAGTTAGTCGATTTGAGCGAAGCTAATGGAATTTTTAAAGGGAAGATATTAGCCGCTTATTTTGAATATGGCATAAGTCCCTTTTTTTAAATCGATATAGGCAAGGGCTTGCGATTAAAAATAGTAATGATAATTTTCGAAAAGATTAATTTTTTAACCGACTTCACAAAAAGGAGCAGGGTTATCAGTTCGTCCGAATATTTTCTTATGTATTTTAACGCATAACTTTGGATCACGTAACCGATTTCTATAATTATTTTTTTAAAGGAAAGGTGTTACTCACAGGTGGTCCCATTCTAATTTGGTTTAAATTTGATTATTGGATCATGAAGGGATTAACGATAATCTTAAATTGTTATACGAGAATTGAAGTCGGTTTGTTTTTCTTGCTTAAAAACTACTTGTATTTGTCATCTTAGGATATCTATATTTTGCTTAGTTTAAATAATTTAGTATAGTCATGGAAAAATCACCACTTTTAATTACGGTAAATTGACTTGGTCCACTTTTAAAATAAAAATTTTGGAAAAATAACTGACTTATATCAATTTAGGCCAATGTATTTTGCTGAAGTGATGTTTTGAAAGGACAGTGATTTACGAAAATTGATGAACAAATTACATATCGTCGCTTGGGTATTGCGCGCCAAATGTAACACCATGTATAAGATAGTCCTAAAATTTCGCAAAAGAGCGAAGAAACTTATTTTCTTCAAAACGTTTGAATGGTTTGCTAACTTAGCTTATTAAATATGAGCTGCTACTATAATTGGTTCCTATTAAATTTGTGAACTAGGAAAGCTTTGAGACAGGGTCACTGAGTAAAATTAATTTTTTTCTATGCCACCTCATTCGTGATATTGCATTTGGCAGATACGAGGTATTGCGCGCCTTGCGACGATNATTTTTTTCTATGCCACCTCATTCGTGATATTGCATTTGGCAGATACGAGATATTGCGCGCCATCCGACGATATGCATGTATTAATATATTCAGCCAAAAGACTCGTAAATTAATACCCTTTCGC
>NW_016195912.1:0-2977 GCF_001687245.7 Rhagoletis zephyria | reverse complement strand
TCAACGCACAGCTCAGATAATTTTTGAAATTTTTGTTTAAAAAGTTCGTCAACAAATTTCCTTCTAAAGCTCAATCAAATTTCTACCATAGACTACACTACACATGCATGTGCTTACTAATGTATGTATGTATGAATTATGTAGATCGTCAGTATGATCAGCGTTGCCGCATTGAAATTTTTAACCGAAATTGGTAATTTTTTACTTTATTTATCAAGTTTGGTAATTTAGTAATTTATTTTTAAATTTTTAGTAGCTTTTTCCATTCGGTCCTACAGTCAAATAGGCCAATATAGGTTCTGAATCCACATTAGTAAGTGGCTCGTAAGCGTTTACTTTTATAGAAATACCAGGTAATTCTGAAAGATTTAGAATTGTGTGATCTTTAACAAACTGCTTGAAAGTGGCTATTACCAAGTATATCCTGTTCGTCAGCTTTGCAATTACCATCAATTTTCCGATGTACCCGGCAACCATTCATATGAGTAGAATTCTCTATCTCTCTGTCACTCTGTCGATGTGTGAATCGAACGCTCTACTTCAAGCGTTGAATTTTTGATATATTTTCTTGTCATTTGTTTACATACAGTTGTCGAAGAAATTATAGCCGCACAATATTTTGACAAGTTTTAACATATTACTTTTTTTTGAAATATAATTTTGGCTATTTTTTTATAAAAATATATAATTTGTTCAATATTTAAAAAAATTCAACGAACTTTCGTAAAAATTTTAGGTGAATGAAGCGCTGATTGCCTGAAAAGCTTGGTGTCTTCGGATATACATATGTACAGACATATCGAGCCCTAATACGTAGTTTGTACAGTTCTGCGCATAAAGTAAGTTTGGTAATTTTGTGTTGAATATTTGAACTTTTCCGTTGATTTTGGTTAATATTAAAAAAAATATTGTGGCAACACTGAGTATGATCAACGAAATTTGCCTGAACTTAAAAAGCGCCTTCACGTTGCTTCAGAAGATGTAAAAGTCGGTGAACTTTTATTGCATAAATACAGGCGTAATGCAATATATTGTTGCAATTTACTTTTTCAGTGCACCCTGTGACAGTTTTATTAATACACAATTTTAAATAATTACCAGTTAGCGTCGTAAAGTCTTAAGCATAGTGCAAGTGTACGCATACAAAGGAAAGACGCAAAATGGTAATAAATGTCGAGCTCTTAATTAATATTTTTTCTATCAGCTGAGCCTATTTGTAAGGTTGTGCTTTAGTCCTTTACTCGTAATATAGATTTAAAAGTTACGTATACGCCAGAACGGTGAGAGCAAAATATATTTTTTGTATAGATACATTTAGGGGATTCACAAGACGTGTTAACCGTCGTAAAATCTTAAGGTTAACATCTTTTTTAATTAAAATGGTTTTAGGGGATTTCTAACTAAACCGAAATTCTTTTAAACTGATAAAGAATATATAATTAGCCAACCCCCCAACCATTTTAACCGCTATTTNTACGCATATTCTAAAACTGAATATACCCATGAAGAGCGGATGAGGAATGATGAACACCCAACAAAAATAATGTTTTTGTCGAAATTTAGGAAGGGAAGCTTCGAGAAAAAAAATTCTACTGATAAACAAACCTATAATACATATGGAAAATATATATGTATGTATCAACCCAATTATGACTGCGATAAAAATGGTTTTCTAATTACATATTTTACTTTTTTTTTATTCGGTTGACTGGGAATTTTTAATATACCCTACAAGCCAAAGTCCCTAAAATCGTAACGAAATCTTTATGAGTATCAGAAGTGTGTTCAGAATTAAGCAACGATTTCTTTACGAATGTTAAAAAAAAGAAACCATTTGAAGTGGTTGACATGGTTTCGTAAAGAAATTTTTGCACAATTTCTTAAAAAAAAATTTGGACATAACTCTGAAAAAATCGTCACAACGCAGTATTACATAACAAATTTCAAGTCAGCGGAATAAAAAATAAAATTTTAGAAACCTATTTTTGATCGCCGTCATAATTCAAATGAAAGGCAATTTTACAGCAAAATTGTGTCCCGGAGTTCCCTGCAGGAACTTTTTGTACTAAAATTGTTCAAAAACGCGGCTCTTGGAGTATTCGAAAGAAATATTTTGGGGAAGATTTATTGGCCTTTACGCGTTGGCGACGGCACAAAGTGTATCATTTCATTTGTTAAGCTCTCAGCGCTAGAATATCGCTAGTATTAAAAGTTGGCAAAAAACAATTGGATGCCAATATTGAAAGTCTCCTGAAGAAAAACAGTGTTTTACGATCGACAACACTGTGTTTTTAAATTAATACCATTTCTACGAAGAAGTGTTTTCCCCATGGAAGACATGGACAGCTTCATCAGCTTTGAGGCAGCTCCAAATATAATTTTTTTAAACAAAAAAAATGACGTGTTCTTTGTTTTAATTTAAAAAAAGTCTAGGGGGTGAGAGCTTAACATTTAATTTTTTTTTTTTTGAACCACCCTAGTCTGGATGCATTGTGACCAAATGAATTTTATCAATTAAAATTGCACACTGCGGCAAGTAAATTTTTGTTATCTTTTCAAAATTTTTAAGCGTTGTAGGTACTAAAAAAATTTTTTTGCTTCTCATTTTTTTTGCCGCACTTTGTCGTGCAACCACATCAAAGTAATTGGAGTCATTTTGAATATTTTTACCTCAAACGAAAATAGACTTCTCATAAATCTTCCTCTGCCTTTTCATTAACTACAAATAATTATTAAATATTTTATTTGCACCACATGTTTTTATTAAACACAAATATTTATGTACAGGAAAATAATACTTTTATAACTCAATAAGCAAATATTAATCAAAATGCATGACCTACTAATTAATTAATTAAATTATATTTATACAATTAAGTAGCCATTTGGGCGTACAAATTTGTTAAATAATACGTTGCACCAACAAACAAAAAAACTACCTCACATTAATTTCAGATATTAATTTCATAGAGTTAGG
>NW_016195911.1:0-2977 GCF_001687245.7 Rhagoletis zephyria | reverse complement strand
CCAACGTTGTGCTTTGAATATGAAAAATAAGAAAATATAAGTAAACTCGAAAATATGCGGTTAAAATTTTTTTTATAATATTACCAATGCAATGCCGGGGACCCGCGCCGAATGGCATATAAGCAACAGGATCATAATTTTGATTCACAAATCGTTCTGGCTGCCAAAGCATAGGATCAGGAAAATAGTTGGCATCACGATGCAAACCAAATAGCGAAATAATAATTGGGGTTCCCTCCTTGATCACCAAGTTGCTATCCGGTAGAGGATAGTCGCGAGTGCATTGCCGATTGAGTATCGGTAGGCCGGGATACTTGCGTGTAGTTTCTGTAAGACAAACGAAATGAAGCACTGGTGAAAACTCGAAGTGTTTCTTAAAAATTACACCTTCAGCTAACCCATCAAACATAACTCCAAGTATTTCATATCTTGTATCGCTTCGTATGTGAATTTATTGTCATGTTTTTCTAACGCTTGCTTCACATCACGCTGCACTTTTTCCAAAGCAGCTGGCTGTTGCGCCAATTCAAAGGCTGTGAAAGAAATGCCGGAAGCAGTCGTCTCAAAACCGGCTACATAGAAGAGGAATAAATTCGATGCGATAGTTTCAATGGACATGGGTTTTGATGCATCTGCTAAAAGAAATTCCAATAAAAACTTTTTTGAGGTAATGGAAATAATGCGATAGTTCCAAATGCTTACCATTTCCAGCTTTTGCGGACCAGTCATTGTCATCTGCGCTAATTTCGCCTTTGTTGCGCAGTTGCATTAGTAGCTGAAGCATATCTTTGCGTGAGATATTCTGCTCCTCACGCATTTTTATGGTGCGTTGTACGATCTGCCTCATCATATTGGGCGCCTGTTCGCGCCATCCCATACGTATGAATAGCTTTTCCAGACTGAAAGTGAAATACAATGCAAAAAATATTATATGAAACACGAACTGCCCTTATAAGACGGATTTTTTGAAAAAAAAAAAATGCATTTTTAATTTTATAAAAATGTGCACATACATAAATATTTTGAAATGCCAGTAAAAATACGGATTTGAACTAAAAAAAATTTGATTTTAGATTTAGATTTTTGTGATAAAAAATGCAATTTTGAAGTCGGTTAAAAAGAAAAACTTAAAGAATTATTTAGATATTAAAAAAAAAGACGGGAAATACAGAGAAGAATAAAAATAAAAGAAAATACATTAGGAAAAGGAAAAATAAACATTTAAAAAAATTAAAACAAAATAAAATAAAACCAAATTAAACAAAATAAAATAATAAGTTCAAGTAAAGAAATAAAAGTATATACATACTATAAAATAAAATAATTTAAAACAAATAATAAAATAACTTTAAACAAAATAAAAAATTTAAGCAAAAACAAACTAATTTAAAGTGAAAAAGAAAATCATTTAAAACAAAAAATAAGATAATTCAAAGCAAAAATAAAATAATTTAAAACAAAAAATAAAACAACAGAAAGTAAAAATTGAATAAAATAAAAAATAATACAACATAAAAAATAGGATAAAATAAAAAAATTTAACAAAATAAAAAGTAGAATAAAATAAAAAAATTTAACAAAATAAAAAGTATAATAAAATAAAAAATATAATAAAATAAAAAATAACATAAAATAAAATGAAAAATAAATAAATGAATATGTATGTATATAAAATAAGAAAAAGTCCAATTATATAAAAAATAAAGTTGTATACAAAATAAATATAAAATTAATATGTATGAAAAAAAATAATTTGTGTAAAAAATTAAAATAAATTAATTTGTATAAAAAAATAAAATACTAAGTTGTAAAAAAATAAAAATATGTAAAATAAAATTATATAAAAAAGGAAAAATTTAAATTATATAAGAAATAAGCAAAAATAAAATAACAAATAGGAATAAATAAAAAATAAAGAAAAAAACAAAAAAAATTAAATAAGTAAAAAATAGAAAAAACAATATGAAAAACTTAAAAAAATAAGGATGTAGGAAAATAAAATTTTGAATAAATAATAAGTAAAATAAATTTTTGAATATATAAATAAGAAAAAGTAAAAAATTGGAAAAAGAATTGAGAATCAAAAAAAAGTAAAATGCATAACATAGGAAAAAAATTAAAAAAACAATATTTTGAGTAAACAAAAAATATGATACAACTTTTAAATGAAATTTTTAACACATAAAAAATAAGAAAAAATAAGCAATATAAAAAATTAAGTAAAAGCCAAGATAAAGATAACAGGAAAAAATATATGAAATAAAGAAATAAAAAGTTAAAAAAAAGAAAATTAAAATTAAATTAAAGTTTGAGGGAAGTAAACCAATCAAAAATAAAGTATTAATAAAAATAAAAAACTGAAATATACATACATAAAAAATAAAATTAGGAAAAAAAAATTAAATATAAAACAAAGAAGCCCAACAGATAAAAAGAAAGAAACTTTGAAAACATGAACTTACCTAGGATACAAAAATTGACACGTCCCGCGCACCACACTCCCAAAAGTTGGCTCATTGACTTTCCGGCTAACGTTAAGAATCTCATTATTTGGCTCAAGAAAACTGTTTATTTCCAAACCAAAAAACAACGAGGCAATTACGTCGATGGCATAGCTAAAAGGAGATTTTATTATTATGATTATTTTTTTCTTGTAAGCGGAAAATCTTTTAACACGCCGTTTGTGCTAATTATGATAATTTTTTGTTTAACTCGATCGAACATTTCTGACTTGATTTCGATCATAGAAGACAAAACATACATACATACTTATACATACAAATCTATTTTGGTCGATATGAAACATGAAAAAAGCATCCACTTCAAGCACTTGTACTCACGTCCCCATTACATGCTTCATCTCGAACTCTTTTACATCGCCTTCCGCCAGCTGTTCATTCAAATAGTTTACCATTTTATCTGCCACTATTTCCACTGTGCCGAACATGCCTTTCAACTTGCCTGAGGTGAATGAGGC
>NW_016195910.1:0-2977 GCF_001687245.7 Rhagoletis zephyria | reverse complement strand
AGAACGGAATGTTTCCCATGAGCGCGTTAGCAGGTGTTAACTTATACAAGGTTTTATCCTTTACAGATTAACCTTACATCCTGGCCATCATTAAACGCACATTATGTGTTCATACATCTCAACATTAAATTTGCAATGCCAACGTATGCCTTGCAATAATGGACGGTCGAGTGTAAACTTGAATATTTAATCTTATTTAATTCAGAGGAAATTTTAAGAGAACAACAACAAAATAAAGTTAAATTAAGCACAAAGGTAAATCGTAAAAAATGTAATGAAATTCAAGAAAAGGCAACGGTGTCAAGAAGCAAGCTAAACAATGGAAAACGCGGCTAAAAGCAGCAGCGGCAGCTCTTACAAGTTTGTGCCAATTCGAATGCGCCAAAGTCCTACACAATTTCACTTTATTCTTTCGTACACCTTGCTTTGTTGAGTAAATTAAGATGAAACGCTTCTGTTGCTGCATGTAGTCTTTAATCTTTTAAAACAGTTGAGTTGTATTTATTTTGAAGAAGATGATAGTCGCGCGATACTGTGACGATCCGTTTTTCCACTAAAGTGTGCGGCAGAAACGTATGTACAGAAAAATACCGAAAATTGTTTTTTTTGCCTGTTTTTCTGTGAATTTTTTTTGGTTGTATTTTTCGTTCATATAATTTTCTTCTGCACTTCGCAGATGCTTTTTAATTGTCCGAAAAGTAAATTAAGGAAGCGCCTGGCGGCACTAGAACCAGGCACATTCTGAAAACTAGCAAATACTAGCACGCTCCACTGCCAAATACGTATAAATGCTTTCAAACGTTAAGCTTGAACATATAAAATACAATTGTTGCTTTCAAATAACGTTTCGAATGTTTTCCGGATAAAAAAATGTATGAAAATTGTAGTCGCTTTCTGTTCGTTTCCGGGTACGAAAAATTTTACGAGGCCGTACTGTAGGAAAAATTTACCTTTCTCTGCTGGCTTGGTTGCTGAACAACTCAATATCCCTAACGTATAGCTATACTGAGCGCTCTAGAGCAGTGATTCCCAAAGTGGCTCAGGTAGGCACCCAGCGCTCGTCTACGTTGGCGTGAAAAAAATATGGGGGTCCAAGAGTTGTAAGTGGGGTTCCACGAAAATTTATCTGCTTTCGATAGTAAAGATAGCAAAATGGTTGCTCGATAACCTCTTTCTCTTTAGTAGAGCGTTCTGTTGTCGCTCGCTTTCAAAAAAATACACCTAATGTTGAAGTCCCTGAGACTGAATGCTGGTTTAATTCTATCACTGAGACCGGACTCACACAATGTCGAAATTTCACTGATGGCTCCAAAACTGACTCTGGGTCAGGATCTGAGGTCTTTTTCGAAGTTAATGGGGATAACCTTCACTTTCTGTGGGTCTTCCAGGCTGGGGTAATTGCAATCCTCAAAGCAATGGACTAGGTGGTGGTACATGGATGCAGGGGAAGGAGTTTACATGTCTACAGTGAAGCTGCACTTAAGGCATTGGCTAATCCTCTAACTACTTCCAAACTAGTTCGGCAATGCAAGTCTCGACTAAATTATGGTGGTAAAAATAACGAGTTTCCTTTTCTCTGGGTGCCAGGTCACTCAGGAGACATCTGCCCATTTGGCCAGAATTGGATCAGACTAGGCATTCCTCGGTCCGCAACCAGTCTTAGCACAC
This sequence comes from Rhagoletis zephyria, assembly GCF_001687245.7. Classification (NCBI taxonomy): domain Eukaryota; kingdom Metazoa; phylum Arthropoda; class Insecta; order Diptera; family Tephritidae; genus Rhagoletis; species Rhagoletis zephyria. The sequence goes on along the minus strand of NW_016195910.1, from coordinate 1,309 downwards.
CCACTTTCGGCCATCTAAGCCACCATCAGAATCTGGGGGAATACTTCACTCAGCAATGACTGGGAAGCATCGAGGGGATGCAGATGGGCACAAATCATGTTGCCTTCAATCTCAGATGGTCTATCTAGTTAAAAAAAAAAACTGGTTGAACATCGATATTTAAACTAGTTACTTTCCGTACTGGGTTGTGAAAACGAACATTTGAAAGCACACTTTACATGTTTTGCCTGTAGCTGAGTGAACAAAGAGTGGACACCCTTCACACAATTTTTGTGTGGACACCCTGGCAGAGAGCTCCAGGTTCAAATCTCATTTAGCAGAACATATAATTTAAAATTTTTATTTTCTGTTTTTTTTTTTTTGTAATTATGAAAAAGTATCTGTGAAGTGCACAACGGAAAAAAAACGTGGTTCGGTTACAGGCTACATGTTACTACTACAAGTACTACGCAAAGTTACACAGCGGGAGTCAATTTTCACCTCCCAGAACCACACCATGTTAAATGCGACAGTAGAAAGTATGAGTGGTAGATTTGCGAGGTACCGGTATTCGATTCTCGAAAACTGGTGAATTCACTAGTTCTGTACTAGTACTTTCCGCTGCAGGGTAGTGAGTACAAATACAGATACAGACACACCTACACATACCTATGTGGCTTTATTTGCAGTCATGTTGAAAATCAGTTGCAGTCAAGAATGTTGGTAAATTCATGTTCGGACATGTGGGTTAGCCATTCTATTGTACAACATTGATTGTCCTTTTTCTGCTGCTCTTATAACCTCACATCATTGATGTTATTGAGCTAATTCAAACAAAAAGTGGGCATGAAAAAGTATAGTGAATCGATATTTTTCATAATTTACTTTCTCCTCAAGCTGTCAGTGAAAATGAACCATAGCACTATGAAGAAAAAAAGAAAACCTACAAAAGGTAGATTGCAGCAATTTGTGCAAGATAATAGAAAAAACCGAATAGCAGCAGATTTGAAAGCATACTGCAAGGTAAAGTTGCAAACTTATACCACTCAGGAGAATTATACGAAGTTAAAAAAAAAGATTTTACGATCGAACTTTTTAAGTGATCTACAATAGGGGTTGAATCGCCACAATCACCACCCAATGATTCATAATTTAAGTCATTTTGAAACCACATACTCGTGCAGAACTACAGGTGACTACTGGTTAAATGTATTTCAGTGCATCATACAGAACGGGGCGACTGCACTCGGTAGAGCCGGATACTCGCACAGATAAAAGGTTTGAAACAGAAACTTCGCAACTTCGTCAGCACCTGTTGAATCTTTTTGCT
>NW_016195909.1:0-2977 GCF_001687245.7 Rhagoletis zephyria | reverse complement strand
CGCAGCTAGCTTAATATAGTTTTCTTATTTCCTTTTGCTTAACTTAGTTGTTTTTGTTTGTTCTATGTCATTTCCTTTTGCTCTTTAATTTTTTCACAAATTCGCACATAATTATGTAAACACTCCACGTGTTTAATCTATTTCCCATAGTTTTTTTGTTTTTTTGCCATATTATTTTCGGACATTTTCAGTTGCTTTTTTATTTAATACTTATCGGTTTTAATTACTTTCACTTAAATTTAATTTCCTTTTTTTTGGTTTAGGGTACCTGCTCCACAATTATACTTAAGCCGCACGGCCACTAGCAGGCTAACTTGTTGTAATCCCGGTTTTTNGGTTTAGGGTACCTGCTCCACAATTATACTAAAGCCGCACGGCCACTAGCAGGCTAACTTGTTGTAATCCTGTTTTTTTTTGCGAATTTTAGTTGGTGTAGTTTTCTACACTAATTCATATTTTGTTTTTCTGCTTTCAAAGATCATTTAAGGATAAGATTACACGTTAATTTTTATTTTGTCTAGTTTTTATCCGCGATTTATTCCGGTATTCTTTTATTTTTAATATATTTTCAAAGAGGTAATGATTCGCTCGCCGCCCGCAAACACGAGCGAATGATAAAGATATTTGACAGCTCAGGCTTGTAGACACCAGCTGTGAGCCTATGTACATATGTATGCCAATATGTTGCTTTCCAGCCATTTCCAGGGTCCTCTCCGTATGTTGGTACCATCATCGAGGGACTAATAAGGTGAGTGGAAAACCAATTTTATGCCTATCTATATACGTATATACACATATGTACATACATATGCGAGGGACAAACCTCTTTCGGGTTTTGTTTTGATTTCGCTAATCTTAGTACTGAGTACGTGCGTTTGTTTGCATTTTTTTTTCTCATTAATCGCATGTGCGTATACAATTGCTACCTATCTGTATATAAAGAAAAAGGGTGTTCACGGTTGATTCGCAATAGGGAAGTAAAATTGCTGAGTTTGGAAGTTTGAGTTGAAGGAAGTTTTTCGTTGAATTTGAATTTGTATGTTTATATTATTATTAATTCCTTTTTTTTCATGGTTGCACATAAATATTTTTATCTTTTGTTATAATAAGAGTTCTTTTGCCTTTTGACATTATAAGTTAAGAATTGGTTGAAGTTTTCATTGAATTTAGATTTGTTGGTTTATTTTAATTTTTATTTATTATAATAAGTCTCCTTTAATTAATATTTTGCGTTTATATACTATAACAATTTGAAATTCGTTTAGGTTTTTTTTGGTTTTAGCTTTTAGAGTTTTTTTATTGTTTTCCATAAAATTTGAAATCTAAGTTAACTTGAATTTATGAATTTGCTATTGTTAAATAGGGAATGCGGTTGAAGCTGTAAAATAAATTGTAAGCAAATGAACAAATATACGCCTGATTATTTCTGTTGTGATTGGAAGGTATTCGGTCAAAATGAAGTGGTGAGGTTTTCATTTTGGTGTGGGTGTTACACTAGGGCTTAAGAGGGGACGTGAGGGCGTTGACTAGGGAATGGACTGAGACAGAACTGATCGACGAATAGACAGACGTGCTATGTCAGGCTAAGGGGGCGTTGCAGCAACATTAGGAGTCGGAGCAACGCCCATGGCTGCGTAAGCAAAATGCGCAAAGTGGGTGGGACGACTCCACCTGACAGGACGGGCCTTCTCTTCAGCTTTACTTCTCCTTCTTCTAATTTTTGTTAGTATTGCGGGTACTGATGCTCAGGCATGACAATTTTGTTTACGTAGGGTAGGTAAGGTGGGCGAAAATAACCCCCCCATCCGGCGAGCTAGCCTGGGCTTTGCCACCATGCCTGCGTACCGCCTCACCTTTGCCAACTGACACCCACGTAACAATGGCGCCCAACGAAATAGCCCAATAAGACTTTTATTTTTTGCATACGTAACTTTTAACTTTTTTGTTAGTATCTCTCCTTTTTTTCTTTTCCCAACTTTTTTTCCTTCTTTTTCTTACATATTGGACGAGTTAGGGTCATGCGGGCAGCATCACTTGCGGTCACCGAGAGTGATAAGTGCCTGAGTGACAAAGAACATGGAGGGAAGTGAACATCTCCACTTCGAAGTGCCTTCCTGTTTGCCTTAGCGCACTGGGGAAGTGGTATTCGGAGTTGGGATGTCACTATTAATATTTGTTTTAGTTTTTTTCTGCTTTTTGTGATCCTTGCCTATTAGAGCTACCTCGTATGCAATCCAGCATAGCATACCAGTGAGGTTCGTAGGTGACTTCACGGGGGGTAATGGGAGGAAATGTGGCATCCACCACTGGAGTTATGACACTGGCGGTTATATGCCACACTTGATATAAAGTAAGGGGGATTAGTTGACAATTGACATCGGACTGCTGAAAACGGACTTAACGCTCCCACAATGACCTCGCTCGGTGTAACACCACCCACACACCAAAGAAATTGATTATTGTAATACAGCAACAAAATCAAGTGTTATATTCGTGCATACAAGTACATGTACCTACATATAGAAACAGTTATAAATAAACCAAGCATCGTTATTTTGCTAGAAAACATAAGTCCAGCGTTTTCCTTTGAATTTTGAATTTTTGTGTATATACTTTTATATTTTCTTGCGTTTATCTTTATTCTTTTTATGAACTGCAATTTATTATTTTATAGAATAACTATTTTTCAATTAAATTCAAATATCTACCCTATAACCGTTAATTCACTATCACCCTTTGGAATATTCTTTTTTGATTTATTGCGGTATTTTTCTTTTTGAATTTTCGAATTTGGATTTTTTGCGTGTTGTAAGGAGATTTCCGAATTTCAGGATTTAAGTATTGTAAAACTTCAAATCACGTTTCGGCCGTGTGTTAATTTATATTTTTTTTGCGTATTCGAAGTGAAGATTTCATTGTATGGAAGATCAAGAGCCTGAAGATAGAGTAGTTTCAGGAGGATTGGGTCTGCTAGATT
>NW_016195908.1:0-2977 GCF_001687245.7 Rhagoletis zephyria | reverse complement strand
ACGCGAAAACGGCAAGAGTGGTGTAATGAATTAAAATTAACAGACTTTGATTGGCTAACTAAAATTCATACTTGCGAGCATATGTACATATTCAAGCACATATGTACGTACTTAAATATGTATATGGATAAGAATATGGGGTGGTCCAAAAAGGCATGGTCGGAATTTTAATGCTCTCATCCCTTAGGATTGTTCTTTTTCGAAAAAATTTTAAATATGGAAAAAAATTTCATAGAAATGGTATAAAATCTTTGAACATCAATACTTTTTAAACGGCGAACTTTGTTTCTCTTCGGCAGATTTCACAATTAACAATTTTTTTTTAAATTAACTAATTTTAAAGGTTCTCGCAAAACCACAAAAATTGCAAGAATACAAAAATTAGTATTAAAAAATAGTTTTTACAATTAAATAAACAACTGGGTATTATTATTTAAAGTTTCCTGGAGATAAACAGTGGTTGTTGATTGAAAATAAAGATTTTTAAGTATTCTATACCATTTCTATGAAAAAGTATTTTCCCCCTTTTAAAATACCACGGCTTGAGTGGTAATAGGGCAATTTCTCCATATATAAGTAGAACAATGCGAGCACTAAAACTCTGACTTAACTTTTTTTTTCCTATGCATTTGCGAACCACCCTAATCTACATAGAGGTCATGTGTGCTTAGATAAGTAATATGAATATAAGTACTTATATAATTTTTATGAATCACCAGACAAATTGACTTTGCAGCCATAAAAGTCAAGTCAACTACAAGTAAGTTTAACTAAAAATCCCAAAAAAAAAGTACACAAAAAATATTATATGTAACCAATAGAACGACCATTTAATTTATTCAATGCGCCTCAATGGCAAGCGCGCACGTACAAATTCTTTTGAACAAATTTAGCTACATGTTAGTGCATATGCGCTCGGAATTGTTATATTCGGACTTGTGGTATTTTTTATGACATTGAAATGGAAACTAAAAGTGGAGAGTTTAAAGTGAATGTTTTTTTTAATATTACAGAAATAATCAAAAAGTTTTAAAAAATAGAATAAACAAGATTGGTTAAAATCGGACAAAATACTTTTGCTAAACGAAGTTTACGATTTCCTGTCAATAACGAGAGCAACAAATTTGTGAGCTAAAAAGGGTTTAATTTCTCAGTGTAGACTCCTCTTAACTGCATACATTTTGTCGAAATTCACTTCTACTCTACTTTCGTTGAAATATACAAGATGCCTCAAGGGTTGTCAAACACAAATTTAATGGCAATTTGACAGAAATTTATTAAGTGACATGAACAACCAAATTTTAAAAGTCATTGATTTATCAAACTGCTCTTGTATTTCTATAGCAATTTTTGTTTTAACTAATAAATTGACTATTTTTTCTTTTTGTGTGGTTTTCTGAACTGAATAAATAAATATTCCAAACTATTTAACTGAATATAGTTTCTAGACTTTTTATTATTTTTTAGGGATCCCAGTAAACTCAATGAACAAGTCTGATGAGGACATGCGGTGATCTATAAAAAAGCAGCATTAGAGTCTGACTAGCGCACACCTTTTCTAAAATGCGATCAGTTCAAAGAAAAAAGTAAATAAAAATGGGACCATTTTTTGCATAAATCAATGCATATGACTTACCTCCAATGAATGCAGATATTTTTCTTCATGATTACGATACACTAACTAAAAAACTACTGTTACACCTGTCTTTGTATTAATAGCATTGAATCTGTACGATCCACAAGCAGTTATATTTCTCGATCTCAATTTTGAGTTAGCTCACTTTAGATCTAGGTGTGTGATATGTAAATTATTGTTGTTTTTCCACAAAAATTTTCATTAAAAACGACCGCAAGCTCAATAAAATTTTTGAGTGTACATTGTTATTAAGCCAAAAGTATCAAAAACAATCATTTTCAGTCTTGTAAATAGGAATGAAAAAATATTNATTTTTTTGCATAAAGGATATGTAAATTATTGTTGTTTTTCCACAAAAATTTTCATTAAAAACGACCGCAAGCTCAATAAAATTTTTGAGTGTACATTGTTATTAAGCCAAAAGTATCAAAAACAATCATTTTCAGTCTTGTAAATAGGAATGAAAAAATATTAATTTAAAAAAGGCTTCCTTAATTTTATTTCTGTTTTATATTTTGAGTGTACATAGAACGCAATAATCTCTATTTTAATTAGGGTGTTGTTAAAAATTTCATTGCTCTTAAATTATTGTAATAAGTTTCTTGCGGTAACACTTGTATTGTTATTGATTTTGGTATAGCTGACGTTGTCGTTATGATTATCGATTTCACCATCACTATCGTTATCGATGGTAAACCAATATCCTTATCGTTGCAGTCACCTGAAAACAATATTTATCGATTTTGTTATCGATAACGAAATTTATGTAGCTATGGTAATCGACCCTATCCCAAAGCGTAAGACGAGCTTAAATATTTCATAGTGTCTAGTCGCCAAGTTCAGAAAGCCTGAGATGAGGTTGCAAGAGGTAACCAGAAATTTACTCTGCACTCTCTGCGTTGAGTCATTTTGTATTGGCAATACCCTGACAGACGCTTCATTCCAATACCTAATTACAATAAGTTACTTATAGCAGCATGCATACGTGAGATAGGCTAGGTTAGGTTAGGATATCTCGGCTGCCTTAATTCTTCAGGAAAAGGGCACACTTAAGCCACCATGGGCCCGTTTTGATGCCGTATAAGAGACTCCATATATGCCCCTCCTCTTACCCTAATAATGGAACCTCTTCGTAGCTCTGATGAAGCGCACAAAGTTATAGACACTGGCTGGATCCAATTCTGCCAGATATTCAAAAGAATAATGGAGGAAAGAGCATCGACGAGCTCTCGCCAGAGCAGGACAGTAGCATAAGTAGTGCTCTACGCTTTCGTTTTCCTCCTCATCGCGGCAGCTCCGACAGTAGTCGTTTGACTGCAAACACATTCTAGTGGCGTGGAT
>NW_016195907.1:0-2977 GCF_001687245.7 Rhagoletis zephyria | reverse complement strand
AGACCCCTTTCAAAAATTTACTGGTTTCGGTGGACCCCTGCTGATACATATCTAAATATTCCCAAAGCTCGTAAAAAAATCTGATGCGAGGATTCGATCTAACTATATAAATTTGCATCGCGGGTGAATTCAAAAACTANTAAATTAGGTTTTTTGTTAATATTGTTGTTTGGCTGCCCAATATCAAAGTGTACAGTAAGGTTTGATGTAGATCAGAGGTTCCGAAACTTTTTTTCTCGTAGACCCCTTTCAAAAATTTACTGGTTTCGGTGGACCCCTGCTGATACATATCTAAATATTCCCAAAGCTCGTAAAAAAATCTGATGCGAGGATTCGATCTAACTATATAAATTTGCATCGCGGGTGAATTCAAAAACTAAACTCGGAGTAGCCAAAATAAAACTAAAATATTTTCTTGTGTTCTATTTATAAAAATAATGTGATTACACTCTTGCAAGTTTCAAATAATAGAGCTCGTAAATCCATCAAAATACTCTCTCGCACTGAGGAGTTATTTACATTATCTTCACCATGAACTCATCAAATGTTCGGCTCACTCATGACTTTGTACGTGGAGTATTTCTAAAATAGTTTATTTGTGTTGATGGCATCATTTTTATTTTTATCGCTCCGAGTTTAAACAACAAAACGGCTAAGCTTTTTACGCCAAACTTTTAATTCAGAAAGTGACAAGAGAGAAAAGAACGAGTCTAGAAAAATCGATGACAAACAACCAAGCAAGCAAGAAGCACAAAAATTGTTCCACCGTCTCATCCTCTTCAATGCAAGATGGGCAAATGGACTTGTCGTGAAGTGACCAGTCAGCAGTCCAACACGAGTTGTCTGCAGTGTCGTCTGCTCAGTGAAAGCAAAAAATTAGGTAGACCTTCTGAGGAGATTGAAGGCATCCCCTCGATGCCTCCCAGTCATTGCAGAGTGAAGTATTCACCCAGTTTCTGATGGTGGCTTCTATGGCCAAAGGTGTGCTGAAACTGGTTGCGGACCGAGAAATGCCTGGGCTGAGCCAACTCTGGCCAAATGGTCAGATGTCTCATTATCAGGTAGTCCTGAGTAACCTGGCACCCAGAGTAAATCAACTTCGTTATGTTCACGACCATCATTTAGTCCACACTTGCATTGCCGAACTAGTTTTGAAGTACTTAAATAGAGGGCTGGTCAATACCTAAAGTGCAGCTTGGTTGTCACTACAGACACGTAACCTCCTTCCCCTTCACCTATGTTCTACCAGGTAGTCCATGGCTTTGAGGATAGCAATTACCTCAGCTTGGAAGACCGAAGCATATTCCCCAACGGAAAAGTAAAGCTTATTCCCATTAACTTCGTAAAAGACCCCGGATAATGACCCAGATACACTTTTGGAGCCATCAGTGAAGATTCGAGAATTTGTGAGTCCGGGCTCACTGATGGAATTAAACCAGCATTCAGTCTCAGGCAACTCAACATTATAGAATCGCTTCAACAAACGTAATGGTGGCGTACGATCCTGTAGCATTGAAAATACACAAGTGCTCAAATTTCTGCCCACTCAGTGTTATAGCAACATCCGGTTTTTTTTTTAGTCTGAAGGTGGCCTTTAAGGCTATCCCACGTATGAAAACACAAAGTGACAGTAAGTGCAGCAGTGCATCAAGAGCAATATACGCCACTCAAAAAAATTAAAGTTAAATAAAGAAGCTGTCAAGCAACCATTAATTTTCGTGAACCCCCACTTACAACTCGTGGACCCCATATTTTTTCGTACCAACGTAGACCCCCCTTGAGTCTCCCGTGGACCCCTGGGGGTCCACCTGGACCACTTTGGGAATCACTGATATAGATTAAAATAGGTTAGTTATCGAGCAGGTCGGCCCAAAGCTGGATAATGCTAAATCACCTGCAACAGCCAGGTAAATATGAGCTATTTGAATAACTTATAATTGGACCGCTGAACTGTAGCTGGTGTTTGTGGTATTCTACACGTTTAAGGGCTACGGCTAGGCGAAGTAAAGTAGCGAAGCAAAGGGGTACTTATTGCCTTAATCTTCGGTGATTTGCCTACGACGAATCCTTGCATGATATATTAGTCTGGCAACCAAGATTATGAGGGAATATCACATCCTGTGTACTAATTATGTAACTGTGAAGCATAATTGGTCCAAAGCGTGAGGAGACCGGAAGTATGTTTAGCAGTGGCTAAAAAATAAACTTAGATGGGGTTTCTATAATTTCGAGAGTATACCGACTAGCCCTATCTAGCTATCTTTTTTGTTGTGTTTATCTCTGTCCAAGGAAGAATTATAGACTTGAAAAAATTTGCAGAAAAATAGACAATTCGAGCAAAGATCGTAATAGTACATTTGAAATTGTTTCTCAGGTTCAAAATTGTATCACCGCTAAGCAATTATGTAGGCTAGGTTGCTGATTATAAAAAAGATATGATGGAATTTCGTTCAAAAATGTAAAGTGAGAACATTTAGCGTTTACATTTCGTTTGCGGTTATGGTTCAATTACTTCGAACATAGTTCGCAGTCCTCGCCACTCATAGTTGCCGCCGATCAGACGGTGAGACATTCGCTCTCGCCGTCGCAATCCACAAAGATTGCCGATAAGCCGGGCAAATCGAAATTCTTAGCAACGCATCTAAGTTACTGAACAAGTTAAGCTTAAAAGGTCTGCATAAAAATGTTCAAAAATTGTATCAACGGAATCAGAATAATGAGATTTTTAGAAAAACTAGAAAGTGGACCAGATACGACTGCATGTTATATGAAAAATATGACGTTCGTCGTCTCTAAATTAAAACATATCAGCGTAATTTATACGTACGCTTCGACAGGTGGGTCAAAGAAGCATATGAGCGCTGCCCGCCACGATGTTAAAATTATGCTTGGCGGCTTTAACGCGGAGTAGGTAAAGAAGGAAGAGCTGAAGGACTGATTGACTTCGCTGCGACGCGAAACATGGTAGTTTTTAGTA
>NW_016195906.1:0-2977 GCF_001687245.7 Rhagoletis zephyria | reverse complement strand
CGGCCCAATGACAAAAAGGAAAAGAGGATAGAGAAAACGCACTGGGGACGGCAATCCTTTAGTAATTTCGGCAATAAAGGTGTGCAATGCTGGTGCTCATTTGCTTTGATCTAAAGTGAAGCATTTAAGGAGTCGTCAACATGCTTTTGTGTATAACATCGATGTACCTGCCCAATTACTAAATTGGATAGACACATATGTATGTATGCACGAATGTATAATAGCTTGAATTGATAGTGTTGCTCAGCTTCTTCTTCTACAGTGGCTCATTTCCTTTCCGTTTAGGTAACCTTTTGTTTCCGTTTGGAAGACATTAAGGGAATCAATTAAATTTCCTAAGCTGAATCAATACCCGTGGGCTTTGATAACTCCTTGATAAATAATCCACAGACATATCCATGCACAACTAGCGGCGGAAATGGCATTTAACATGATTAAGGGCAATTTTCACCAACTCTGGTTAACACTAATCGCCAGTTAAACAGCGTTACCGACGGTACTGACTCAATTCATTTAGCATTGGGTCGATAACGTCGGTAACAATGTTTAACTGGGGATAAGTGTTAACCAGAGTTGGTGAAAACGGCCCTAAATCCATTACAACTTGGCTTAAATTACTACTTAAATGCCAACCGGAGGAAAGATGAAAAATCTTACTGAACAATCTGAAAAGGAATGTGAATTGTAAATCCCCGACTGGCGATTGCAGCTGAGAGATTTTCTAAGATCAATTTTGATGCTGAAAGAGCATGAAGTGGTAAATCCGTTTGCTTACACAATTTTTCAGTGTAAATAATTTTCCTATAGCAGCAGTATTTTATGAAAGCTTATCTCATTTAACAGAATTTCACATTTTACACCAAGCACCCTCCGGAAATTTTCCTTTTATGCGTTCGCACATTTGCTAGGGAACGTAAATATCTATATAGCTATGTATGTATGTACAGGTATACTATATGTACATACCAGCGTTGTTGCGAATATTCGCATCCGCATTCGCAAACGCGGAGCTTCCGCATTAATTTTAACATTCGCATTCGCAATAATCAATGCGGAGCTTTTGCGAATGCGAATGTTGTGCAAGTGCACCGATAAAACGCATATATGGCAAACAAAATGAAAAATTGTAGCCAATATTTTTGCCTGTGGTCGTGGGAGTATTTGTGTAACAAAACTGGTCAAATGTCACATTTATCAACTTTTATAAAAATGTCTTTAATCATATTATTTCTTAAGCTATCTAACCGAGCTATCAATGGCAGTCATACAAGCTCCAACTTCTACTTGACCTTTGACGTACGTCAAAGAGAACAGAGTCTTTTTAACAATATATCTTTTCTGTGCTTTCTTTCTTTATTATGATTTTTTAAAAATTTCTAGACACAAAAGGAAGAAAGTGTACACCAAATTTTCGTGATTTGCTTTTGATGTTACATATATTCGTTTCAATAATTTCAAATGGGGCTCTTTGGGGAGTTTATTTGTAGCAAACATTTTAGAAACAGTAATTTTGTAATATTGCCCGACAAAAATTTTTTTCATAGAGATATACATTGGATCCTTGGCTAAACACTTCTGTGGTAAAACTGTCCCTTCTTTGCTATTTAAAGAATTTTGCTCAAAATTTTAATTCCTGGAAAATAATAATTTATTTTCCAGATCCACCTATTTAGCTCGTTATAAGCACAAATTTTTCAAACCAGTCGCAGAAGAAAGTATTAAAAATGAATTACAAATACTAAAATCGAAAAACGCTTATGAAGTTACAGATTCCCCAAATTCTGAAATAGCCAAAGGAATGAGAATGAAGAATTATTTTTAAAAAGCTTTAGAAAAACCTGACATATCTGCTTTCGCTTGTAAGCGCTGTATAAACAACGATCTCTCCATTATGCTAGATTCTAATTGTTTCTTAAAAATACTTAACATCCGCATTCGCATCCGCGGGTGTCTAAAATTCCACATTCGCAACATCCCTAGTACATACATATTGAGAACATATTGACAAATTTTACAGGAAACTAAAAACCTTCGCATGGCCATTTTCTTCAATTATTTTGCAAAATTTTGAAAACAACATTTTGCATTATTCTATACGGAGCATGCACATTCGATTTAAATGAAAGATTTCGTAACACTTAGACCTTTCCGAATTTTCTTTGCCTCTTTTAGACCCAGCAAATTTGCTTTTTATTGCACTTAACCGCAAAGTAATAAAACGGGATTCTTAATCCGTTTGGAAACGACGATTTTTTTCTCTGCTTCCTATGNATTTAGAATATTCGCAACATTCTAAAGATTATTCTCTAAAGAAAATTAAGTTGGAAGGTAAAAATTATAATATTTTGATAAGTTCATACATTTGATTGCTTAATATTCATAAACTTATTATAAATTCTGACAAAAAATGCGGTTTTTACAGATATACGTACTAGGCTGGGTCGATTTTTTATGGGGGAAAATAAAAGGCAGTTTACCGTATTGTAATAGTAATATTATGATGTCTTAGGTCTAAGCCAATTGTTATTGGTGTTCTGCCGCTTTTTTTTATCATTTGTTTGCTAAACATTAAACTGACTTATTTGCATAACCTCGTGCCTCCTTGCAATAATTGAATGACATTTTTTTTGAGAGTTGTAAAATTTATTATCTTTACAATAAATATATTTGCAAAAAAATTTGCAAATTTACTGCAATTTTAATAATATTGCAAAAAACCATTTTATTTATTTAAATGTTCTAGGCCTGCGATTCCTGTCAAATTTTCCCTCAATATGCTCTATACTCTTGACTTCATATTCCAGAAAGAAAAAAATGGTATTTTTAACTGTAGAGTAAGTATCGATTTTTTTTCATAGAATGTTGCTTTAAGTTATCTTCATATGCAAGTTGAAAACAAAGCTTTTACATACAGTCCTGTCAATTTAGACAGTCGAGGTTACAAAAATTCTCACCTAGCTGAAAATTAGTAGGATTG
>NW_016195905.1:0-2977 GCF_001687245.7 Rhagoletis zephyria | reverse complement strand
CTAAATAAGTTCAACAACTTCTAGCCACTATTTAAGAAAGGATAATAAATATGCAATCAATTAATTACTTATACTGAAGATAAAAAAATATATAAAAGTTAGAAAGAAAGAAATAGAAAAGTTGGAAAAAAATATAAAAAGAGAGAAATAAGCGTCGAAACAGGCATTGGCAAGTTTAAGAAATTCTCATTTTTGCTTTTTTTCCTCAATCATGATGGTAAGACAATTTACTTTTAATATCTGGGGTTTGCGGCCTCAATATTTACAATTACGACTCCCCTCTGGTCACTATTAAACATGGGCGTGGTTGGATTCTGAACGGACAGTTCAGTTTAGTCCATGTGGTCGACCTTAACTACTTCAATATGGCATTGGAGAAATTGATCGGTCAACACAGCACGATATCAGAAGCGGAGCTGTGCGTACTGTGCTGCAATTCCACCTAAACCAAACTTAAGCTGCGACTTGACGAGCTGCAAATAAGTAAGTCACGAATAAGACGTTCCATTGAATGGATTGGATCTGCATGGAAGTGGATTTCCGGGTCTCCAGATGCAGCAGATTGGGATTACATCATCCGAAGCATGAACGATGTTGTAGTAAATAATAACCACCAGTACCGCGTCAATGAAAAGGTGTAAGGCGATTGAGAAAGCAAATGAAACGATGCTACACATCAACCCTATAAACAAAAATATTAGCGAAGAGAATTTGGAGTTTCTGGACTTGAGCAAAGTTCTAATCCTGAAGGAACAGGTATCAGAGATCGTGTAGGCGTGCCAAATGGCAGAAATCTGTTGTCATAAACACAAACTTACTTGATCGAGAGGAGGTACAAAGACTTTTAATAGAAGAAGATTCGCTGCCATATCAAAATACCATCGAAGCTATAGAATACGGATCGGCTTCCGTGTATTCAAACGGTAGTATCCTTTTATAATTACTATCAATACTCAAAAGTCAAACCAGATGGCTACCGACTTTTAACAACATGCGCCGCTGTCATTAGGGGACAATACCTTGAATTTAATTACAAGAAGATGCTGGTAAACGAAGAAGAAACGTTCGGACTGGAAGAGGATTGTCCTTCGATTAGCAATACAACAATCTGCTCACCCAAATCTTTAACGAAACTTCCTGAAGACGGATGCCTGGCTAGATTAGTGAAGGGCGGCGATGCTAAATGCCACTTCGAAGCAGACAACAACGTAATTGTTGAAATGATCGCCGATGCAACAATATTTACTACAAACTTTCAAGGACCATTGAAGGGGAGGAACTACTCCGCGGTCCTCAACGGAACATACGCCTCATATTCAAGCATACCTTACCTGACGTGCCTGACCAACAGCAGTACTGCCATAAACTTTCTTATAGATACGAGGGCAAATAAAAATTTCATAAAGCCTACTCTTGCTGCTCGTTCAATACCAGTCGATCCACCTTTCTCAGTGCAAACGGTGGCATGACCAATAGTAATAAACAGGAACGACACCAAGACAACTTTTTATACATTACCAGGACTTCAATCTTTCGACGGCTTTATAGGGGATGATACGCTAAAGGCACTCGGTGCGGTGATAGATAGGAAAACCCATATTCTCACAATCGAGCCGAACATTAAAATTCCACTGAGAAACAAAACAGTTGGAAGCATTAATTTTTCTGAAGTATCTGAAATTCCTAAGGCAGTAGCTCCTATTTTAAAGTCTCTTTTAGAAAGGTACTCCCACTTGTTCGGGCCACTGAATATAAAAACAAACATCAAACCCTCAGTTCGGGCTGAGATAAAAACCACTACAGATGAGCCCATATACACAAAAAGTTATCCATATCCTGCCAACTTGAGGGAAGAGGTAGAGAAGCAGGTTACCGAATTGCGCGAGGAAGGCATCATACGGCTATCTAAAAGACCGTATAATTCTCCCATTTGGGTAGTTCCGAAAAAACCTAAGCCGTCCGGTGAAAAGCAGTATAGAATGGTTGTAGATTTCAAACGTTTGAATGCGGCTACCGTGTCAGACGCTTATCCTATTCCAGATATTAACGCAACACTGGCCAGTCTAGGGAACGCTAAATATTTCACGACGATTGATCTTACCTCGGGCTTACATCAAATTGCGGTGAAGGATTCAGATATACCCAAATCGCGCTTACAACCATAAATGAAAAATACGGATTTCTGAGACTACCTTTTGGATTAAAAATGCGCCGGCTATATTCCAACGCATGATTGATGACGTCCTTAAAGAATATATTGGGAGGATATGCTATGTGTATATTGATGATATTATTGTCTTTGGAAAACAATACTGATGAGCATGAGTTAGGGCCAACCAATCGAGAAGAATACGCATTAATCTGAACCGTGAAGCCCTTCAAGCTTTCGATAATTTAAAAAAACTACTTGTTTCCCCAGATATTCTTGCTTTCCCAGATTTCTAAAAACCATTTAACCTTACTACCGACGCTTCAAACTATGCCATTGGTGGGGTGCTGTCTCAAGCAGGAAAAGATCGGCCCAACGTCTATATTTGAAGATCTTTAACTATAACGGAGGAAAACTGCGCCACAAACGAGAAAGAAATGTTGGAAATTGTTTGGGCTCTAGATAATTTGAAATATTACCTCTATGGGGCGAAAAAAATTAGAATGTTCACTGATCACCAGCCTCTCACGTTTGCGTTGGGAAGTAGGAACTACAACGCAAAGTTGAAGAGGTGGCGTGAATAGATTAGTATTACCACGAATTGGTTTACACTCCTGGTAAATCAAATGTTGTGGCAGACGCTCTTTCGAGAATTCCATGCCAGGCAAACCATTTAACAGCATCGTTGGGGCCTAACGATTTATCAACAGAAGCTAGAAGCGAAGAGGGGACAGTNTCCACATGTAGAAAGTCCTTTAAACGTTTTTCGAAACAAAATAATTTTTACGGGAGGGAATGCAATGATTTGCATGGAAAATCCACATCCAG
>NW_016195904.1:0-2977 GCF_001687245.7 Rhagoletis zephyria | reverse complement strand
TTAGCAACTTAAAGTTGCACTTTACTATACTAAAATTTAACGAATTTTTTAAAAAATTTTACGGCATAAAAATCTCGGGAAAATTATCCTACAAATTCGTTATGTTACTATAACGATACTGTTTCAGGGCTAATACATCTAGGATCATTGAAGAAGGCTTTAAGATATGTAAGCTTTTGTGGAACAAATTTGCAAACTTATTTTTTGCCCCGTATTCGGCTCTCATAAATATGGTCACCGTACATATATGTGATCATAAGTGGGCGGTGCCACGCCCATTTTCCAAAATTTTACCATAGCCGTATTTCTTGGTAAAAATTGTTGCAAGCGTCAATCTTGAATAAATTAGCTTTAATATTTACTGATTGATCGAAGATTTTGTATTTCTCTAAATTACCGTCATATGGGATGTGGGCGTGGTTATTGTCAGATTTTTTAAATTTTCGGCCATTTGATATGGTGTACCAAGGCCCAACAACTGTGCCAAGTTTGGAAGAAATTGGTGCAGCGGTTACCAAGATATACACATGTAACCATAAGTGGGCGTGGCTACGCCCATTTTCCAAAAATTTATAATATTCTTATTTTTCGTCTAAAAATTATGGCTTACCAATAATGTTTGGCAATTTTTTTTTTTGTTGTTGACAGTGTTGCGCATTTTTTTTCATACAAAGTAAGTATGTTCGACCATTTTTTTTAAAAGAGAAGCAAATCAGCAGAATTTTCCACTCGCACTCTATAATATTAAATTTTAATGAGTTACAAAACTGCAAACCAAATCTTTTTCTAGAGATTCTAATTAAAAAGTTTGAAGTTTTGGTGAAACCTTGCGGAATTAATTTTTAAAGTTTTTTGCACAAAGTTGAAAATTTGGTATTATATGGTTTTTGTTAGGTAATGAGCTTTCCTTTCATAAAATAAATAATAAATATTAAATAAACTAAGGAAAAATAGCCAAAACTTACTAAAATGTCCAGTCCTAATTTCTATTTTAGTCAGTGCATGTATTCCTCGATTCGAATAACAAGGAATTCAGATTAGAAAATAATAACTGTTTATGGTTAAAATTAGTATCATATATGTACCAACATCACTTAAAACTCGTTCATAGGCATGTCATTTTAATGAGCTGTTAAGGCGTCGAAACACCGAATACGGGACAAATACAGGACATTAAAAGAAATACAGAACATTTGGCGTCCCGTATAAAATAAATAAATTACCAGGACAATGGGTCAAAAAAGAGGACTGTCCCGTTTAATACAGGACGGATGGTCACCGTACATATATGTATATTGGTAACCGTTCTACCAATTTGTACCAAACTCGATATTTTTATTGTGCTTGTCACGTAAAAGCAAAACGTTGAAAATTATTGAAATCGGACTAAAATTACGGCCGCTTTTCATATAACGGTAAATTTCAGAAATGCTTGAAACTGCAATATGTCGAAATTTAAGGACGCTAATTTACTCAAAATTAATACACCCCGGCTTACCATGTAGTGGTGCGTTACGGAAAGGTGAAAAAACATATATTTAATACTTGCGCCGGGTATTTAATGTTCGGCTCCACCCGAACTTAGACTTTCTTACTTGTTTATTTTTGTTTTTTGTTACCTACCTTGAACCGAACCGCCTGAGTAGTTCACTAAGCATCTCTCTTTCTTTTGCGTGACGTTAACGTTAGAGTTTGCCTCATTGTTACCGCCTAAAAGTTCTAGGTATGTATGCACATTCATACGTTAGGGTGATCCATAAAAAAGTGTAGTCGGAATTTTAATGTCGTAACATACATAGGAAAAAAAAATTTCGCCAGATTTTTTATTTTCAAATCAAAAAATATTTAGAGGTCGCTCAAAGTTTATAAAAACAAAAAAAAATCGTAGACATTGCATAAAAAATAATATCAACAATGGTTAAATACACAATTGAGTATTATTGCTAGAAATCTCCTGAAGAAAAACAGAGTTTTCCGATCGAAAAATATTGCTTTTCACGATTTTTGTTCATACATGAAATACTTTCCATTTATGCGCTTTGAGCGAGCAACGAAAAAATTTTCAAAATAATAAGTAAACAAGTCCAAGTTCGGGCGGATACCCGGCGCAAGTATTAAATAAAGTTTTTTTCACCTTTCCGAAAACTACCGCTACATGGTAAGCCGGGGTGGTTTTACTCCGATTTCATACATCTTCGATAAACTTATACAGCTATATATGGGGGGTATCACGCCTAATTTCTAAAATTCCATAATAATCTTTTCAAGGGATAATTGTAAGTTTCAATTTTGAGTAAATTAGCGTCCTTAAATTTCGAAATATCGAAGTTCAAAGCATTTCTGAAATTTACTGTTTTATGAAAAGTGGGCGTAATTTTAGTCCGATTTCAATAATTTTCAACGTTTTGCTTCTATGTGACAAGCACAGTAACCATACTGAATTGATCGAACGGTTACCAAGATACACATATGTGGTCATAAGTGGGCGGTGACACGCCCATTTTCCAAAATTTTTTCATAAACGTATTTTTTTACTAAAGAATTATTAGAAACATCAATTTTTGATAAATTAGCTTCCGTATCTACTGATTTATCGAAGATTTCGTATTATTTCTCTACAATACCGTTATATTCGATGTGGACGTGGTTATTGTCCTATTTTTTAAATTTTCAGCCGTTTGGTATGTTTGGTATTTCAATAATTTTCAACGTTTTGCTTATATGTGGCAAGCACAATAACCATACCGAGTTTGGTACAAATTGGTAGAACGGTTACCGATATACATATCTGTGATTATAAGTGAGCGATGCCACGCCCATTTTCCAAAGTTTTACCATAAACGTATTTGTTGGTAAAGAATTGTTGCAAGCATCAATTTTGAATAAATTAACTNTATAAGTGAGCGATGCCACGCCCATTTTCCAAAGTTTTACCATAAACGTATTTGTTGGTAAAGAATTGTTGCAAGCATCAATT
>NW_016195903.1:0-2977 GCF_001687245.7 Rhagoletis zephyria | reverse complement strand
ACTATGTGCTAGAGTTTATTTGAAGCTATTCAAGCTCTGTTAGGCAAAGAGCTGTGAACATACATTCGCGCGGAATTTTGGCTTAAATTGGCGGTTTCTTTCGCAGTGAAATTCAGAGCAGAAAATTAGGCGCCGGGTGTTACGATGTAAAAGCTAAACAATTTTATTTTCTTTAGTATATTTCAGTAGATAGTTAACATACATATTTTTTTTTAGTCAAGGAAATTCTATTTCGCCTAAGAAAGCGCAGAGTTTAATTAAGCAACTTTGCTATCACTTCTCTCTCTCCTTTGTGAAGTTCCGACAATTATCTACACCAAGTGTATACAGGTTCGAAAATTCTCAGAGTTACCTTCGCATACAAACGCAATTGTCAGTAGAGTACAGAGCCGCAACAATTTCCTCAAGTCGCTAGCCTGCAGCAACTGGCGCAAAGACAAAGAAACGTTGATGGCAACATAAAAGGCAGTTGGCGGGGCGGCTCTAAACTATGCAGCGCCTGTGTGGTCGTCGGGGACTAGTAGAACGCGATGGACGAAGCTACAGACTTGCCGAAACACGCCAACCTGGACAGCGACCCGACGCCTTCTGATGTCGCTACAAATCCATCTACACGGCGAGGCTGAAATGCTCCCCATGAGGGTGCATAACACAATGCTCTGCAAGCAATTCCTAGTAGGGTGTCACCGACGTGGGCACCCGAACAGACACCTGATTGCTGCGGAGCCCTCGCCACGGCACGTCAGAAGGCATCTATACGAACTGACAGGCGAAGCCCAGAGGTTCATAAAGCAACCTCTGGACCTAACCGCATACCGACAGGCCATAAACGGCATTCACAGAGAGTCAGTATTGATCTAGACTGACTTTCGTCCTGTGAATGCCGTTTTGGGAACACAACCACCTGACATGGACGGACGGGGCAGTGCTTCATCTGCTTCGCGAGACTCGAACAGCAATAGCCCAACTTCGCTGTGGCTACCGCAGTAAGTTAAACTCGTACCTTAGCAGATTAGATGTAGATGTGCCCAACGAGTGCACGGGCCTGCTACTAAAAGTTATTGATCCGAGTCAAATGATTAGCTCCTCAAACGGAGCGCATGTCTAGAATGTAAAATTGTATCTCCCGTCAAGAGACACCAATGCGTTTTTATGAATGATTTTATGGTGATGTCTGGTGCTACACACTACTATGTTGCGTGCCGAGACATTCAGGTTCCTTTAGTTTTTCCGAAATATTCTTCTGTAGGTTTCAAGTATTAAACAAAATATTCCCTCTGTCTTCCCTAAGTTAATATTATGGCGTGGGCAGTACTTATTGTTGATTTTTTTCAGGTAGTCATACAACTATTCTGTGATGTGATTGTGGAAATGGGGTGATATTTAGTAGTACCTTTCTTATTGAGAATTTCAACACTACTGGTGCCTGTACGTAGTTTGTCTCTTGAATATTTTATTAGCTTTCATTAAAAAGGAAAAAGTAATAACCGAATTAAGTGAACAATTAAGGCCCAAGTGAATTGTGAGCACTAAATCTCAGTTTTGAATCCCTGAAATATATCTGGGTATTTATGATTTCTTAAGTTCTAATTGCAGTATTTAGGATAGTCTAAATACCAAATACTTTTCTCTTAAGTATTTGAAGGTGCTAAATACTATTTAGTGGATTTCTAAATATTATACTGCTCAGGAAAAGAAATAACAAAGAAATCCAGACTTTTTTGATTTTTTTCCGGATTTATGCTTTCATTTTCGGGATTCTTTATGAAGTTTAAATGCTTTTTTCGAAACTTATCTTTATTCTTCGGGTTATCTGTGTTATAGTTTTTTTGGAACTTGAAGATTTTTTTCAGGTTTACGGACTAATTCTTCAATTTCGTGATTTTCGAGACTTTCGGAATATATTTCCAGACTTTTCGGCATTTTCGGGATAAAATCGAGATTTCCATGAAATAGTATGAGCATAAAAGCGGGCTACTTAGGTGTACATGGCGTATGAGTAACATTATTTCCAGCTTATGTCACATACAAAAAAATCTTTGCGCATTTTCATTCGACCACACATTACTTCTTTATTTATCCATCGATTTGCTTCATTAGTAACTTAATTTGTTTTGTAAAAGAACAGGCTTTAGCGCAACTGCAAGAATTTGACAGAGAACCTATTAGTTTTTTAATTTTTCTCCTGTTAAAATTTTATTTTATTTTTTTTTGTCATAAAAAAAAATCTGGAATGATTAATTAATTTGTCAGAAACTATCACTTCCATCGGAAAGTGATGTATAGATGGAAAATTTTGTTAGCTTTAATTCATTCATGAAAATATAAGTGACTAAAAGGTGGTTCCCCTTTTGTTTTAAGCTGAATAACGGTAAATTGAAAATATCTCGAAAAACTATTCATAGAAATAAAAAATGAACTAGATTTTTGGAATCAGCGGGCGATTCTACATAAAAATTGGATAGTGGCGTCTGGAGAACAAAAACCAAATTAAAATTTGTGTTTCAGTGTAATTAGATGATCGGCCCATTATAATAAAGGACAGTTCAAAAATAATTTATTTGTTGTAGCTGGTTGCTTGATTTCATTGACAACGTCATAACGGCAGCAAAAGTCAAATGGCAAACATCTCGACCAAATTCATTGATTGAAACTACCTTCAGTTTTTAACAAGAATTCATGAGTTCTCTCAAGACTGTTGCCTAAACCAAAACTAATCTTTTGCTAGTTCAATATTATTTATTAAGGCAAGAGAACGATACGTGCATTTATTTAAAACTACTTATTTTCGTGATCAGTTAAAATTTTTTTTCAATATTAAGAAGCCTTTTTTTGTTTCTCACTTTTCTTGGCATCTTATCACTTCATCCGCACCCCAGCCAACGCTCTACCACCGTCAAAGACTCGCCTTTCCTTAATGTCTGCGACGGCTTTGCGACAGCTTTGCCACAGGTTGCCGGTTGAACACTGGCGACTT
>NW_016195902.1:0-2977 GCF_001687245.7 Rhagoletis zephyria | reverse complement strand
ATATATATATATATATAAGAATTGCTCGTTTAATGTATTAAGATATGGGCAAATCTAAAAAATAAGTACACTTTCAAAATAAAAATTTTAANGCAATGGGCGATTTTTTTGCCTCCCCACAAATAGACCCGGCCTAATATATATATATATATATATAAGAATTGCTCGTTTAATGTATTAAGATATGGGCAAATCTAAAAAATAAGTACACTTTCAAAATAAAAATTTTAATTTTAAATTTGTGAGCACACCTATGTTTTACATATCATTTTATTCGTAATCTCTTAATAAATCGATTAATATAAGTGCAATTCATTTTAATCAAGTGCTTCAAAAGTTAGACGAGGAATAAACATGAAATAAAAACTAAAGAATAAGCTGGGTTCAAATTACGCTGTTCAAGTTGTAAACTTTGAGCAAAGCTTTTCAAAGTTGAACTCACTTAATTGGGACGTTCTAACTTCAATGACATGCCCCGTTTTACCAGATTGCCTCCGGTTTTCGAGATAACGATACTTGAAAATATGATTAAATTTTAACTATTTTATAAATAACTCCCTCAGTTTTTAAGTTATTTTACTAAAATTTTGCACATTACAATTTTTTTAATATTACCTTAATTATTCCTTAAAATTATCGAAATAGGTTCACATTAACATATAGCTCCAATACAACTAATTATTCAGATATGTGTTTTTGCGCTATGACAATAACTTCATATCTGAATAATAAATTGTATGCGTGCTATATGTTAAATTGAACCTATACTAAATGTTAACCTGTTTAATTGGAGGAGTTATAACGCAAAACAACGTTTCGGATCAATCAGTTGTATGGGGGCTAGATGTTTTAGTGAACCGATTTCGATAATTTTATGGCATAGTTAAGGTAATATTAAAAAACGGTTATGTGCAAAATTTTAGCAAAATATCTCTAAAACTCAGGGACTTTTTTATAAAATAGTTAAAATTTAAGCAAATTTTCAAGTACCGCTATCTCGAAAAGTGGATCCAATAGGGTAAAACTGAGGACGCCATTGAATTTATAAGGCTCCAATTAAGTAAGAGCAACTATCAGAACATTTGTCGAAAAAAAGTTGCTTTGTTGATACCACTCTCGAAATATTCCGACTAAAAGAAGGTGCATCATTAAAAGTAGTAAATTAGGGTTTTTACACACTTCTAGAGAAAAATTTTTTGAAGCATATTACAGTTATGTATATGTAATTTTATAAGGACTAGCAGTTATAGAAAGATTTATATCGTTTCGACGTATTTTCCAAATGTGCCTTCAATTAAGGTGTTTTTGAAAAAAAAAAAATACGCTTAAGATCGCAGAATATTTTATCTTTAAAATTTAGTTTATTCTGAAAGCACACCTCTTGCTAAGGTATCAAATTATTCGTAATTGTTTGTAGAATACTATACATACTAAAAAAGTTCTTTAAATTAAATGCTTCAAAACCTATACGCGATAAACCGAAAATTTTCAAAATTGTGAAATGTGGAGTTACAGCCTTTGAGTTACTTGCCATTTCGTTATTTTTGAATGCATACTTTTCTCACCTACTACATATGAAGTGTACACATAAGTGCTAAATGCCAATTTAATTTCAAATCAGAATAGGGTGTGGTTCAAAAGTTATGACATAATTAATTGTGCCCCTCTTAAAAATTACATAAAAAATTCACTTGTTTTCATTATTATTTTTTTAATTTAAACACCTATATTTATTCATTTATTTATTTATTTATTTATTTAGTCCATGGTTTTATAATATATTTCAAAAGTTATGCAGCAAACNTGAAGTGTACACATAAGTGCTAAATGCCAATTTAATTTCAAATCAGAATAGGGTGTGGTTCAAAAGTTATGACATAATTAATTGTGCCCCTCTTAAAAATTACATAAAAAATTCACTTGTTTTCATTATTATTTTTTTAATTTAAACACCTATATTTATTCATTTATTTATTTATTTATTTATTTAGTCCATGGTTTTATAATATATTTCAAAAGTTATGCAGCAAACTGATCCAAATTTTTTTTGAGGCTTCAAGTATACGTCAATGAATTATATCTAAAAGCATCCAGCTTGATTTAGTTTACAAAAGTGAAAATAAAGCTAAATAACACAAAGGTTACCTGTTTTTTAGATTTGCCCATATATTAGAGTGGTTCATAAAACCACTCTTATTGGAAATTCATAAACGCTACATCAGAATATTGTTATTTGTGATAAAAGAAGAGACACGTATTTTTTTTTTTTGAAAAAAAAAGTTTTCTTAGAGGTCGCGCTGGTCGGTTTTTACATATAATTACTCTGGTATTATTGGGGAACTTTCCCTTAATTACACACCTGTCTTGAACAATCAGAATGGGTCTAGTTCCCGAAAATATGCTCTCGAAAAGACACTAGTAAAATTAAAGCGTTGATACCGAACGATTTGCGCGTTGTCATGGGTTGGAACTTGTTACCAGGGGGTTTCTGGGGTTGCTAATTACTCTGAGGGAAAAAAATTTTAGAATAAAAAAAACGTGCTAAATTTAAAAAAATACGCATATGAAAGAGCACCAACCCAACTCGTTTTAAATTTGAGTATGTACGTTATAAAATATGTCGTTGTGAAGTGCACAGATGCTTTTTCGTTATACGAAATTATAATTAAGAAAAAAATGCAATTTTTATTTTATGATCTGTCTGATGGTAATTGAACCCGAGCTCTATTGGCAGCAACCAATTGTATCAAACGTCTTTACGCACTCAGCTACAGCCATACATGTAAATGAGTTTTCAAATGTTGAGTTTGAATCTACATCACAGCGCGCGATTAGTGCATTATGTCATACCATGTATGTATGTGTGTACGACTCTGAATATGCGCGTTCTTCCAGAAATAGTCAGAAAAAGTCCGAAGTAGTCAGATTTAGTGTCAAACTCAACTGAATTTAAATTAACGGAAATTAAAGAATACGC
>NW_016195901.1:0-2977 GCF_001687245.7 Rhagoletis zephyria | reverse complement strand
GACTGGAATAAGTTTGCAAAACCTTAAACAGAATTTTATTTTATTTTTTATTTTTTGCAAAGGTATATATGAGCAACGACACCACCGAGAAGGCAAGTGAAAAAATATTATTTAGTTATCCGAGTTTTCCGGTCTTGCTGTTACCACATAATTAGAAAATTACAAAAATTACAAAAACGAAAAGCACACAACATTTTAGACGATCATAAAGAAAACTCAGTTATTAACAAAGAGTGTAAATGGAGTGGCACACTATGGCGTTCGACAAGGCATATAGGTATGGTATCTAATATATAATTTCCCAGGGATTACAAAAATATAACCCTTCTTAAATAGGGAGTAGTAGTTCAGGAGGTAGAGCCGCTCAAAGTTGACAAATTTTCCACATGGAGAAAAATTTCTTTTTTTTTGTTCTTTTTCGTCATATTGAAGATTTTATTGTCTGTAAATAAAGCGTCCGGTTGACATTTTCTTGCATTTTAACGAAATGTACTTTAGTTTAGATATAAACAAAAAATAAAAGTTTTTTTCCCTAAAAGTTTGTAAATCTATCTATTTCTCGTAGTCTATTTCCAACTTTGGTAGAAGGTAAAAAAGTGTTTCCAAAATGTCCTCTGTAAATAAAAGCTGGTTCTTTTGGAAGTATTTACTTACCGGAATTAAAAAATTTGTTCTCCCCCTGGCTGCTCTTTTACTATCTACATCAATTAAAGTGAAGCAACCTTGGGTGAAAAACGCGCCTGAGCAGGTATAAGAGGATGCGAATTTAGTACGGTCCGACCGGTCGGAAGGCCCATAGTTTTTGGTTACGAACTGCAAAATCTACATATAGGGAAATTCATTTCTATTTTTCGCTCATTTTATTTCCAAAATATGTTACAAGTAGGGAATCGTTTGAAGATTAGTGATTTGCGTGTATGAGACATTCTTTTTCATATCGGACACCAAATTTGGAGTCACAATTTACAATGGCTCCAAATTTTTTTATGCGTTCTATATATGAATAAGCTAACACGTGTTCGAGGATTTTTTTTCGCTTTTTTTTTGGAGATTCTCTATTGGATTTGGATTTTGGATTTGGAGATTTTCTTTTAGGATCAATTTATTTAAAAAATTACTTTTATTTGGAGCCTACTTTTCTGCAATCTGGCCACAATTCTTCAATGATGGCTATCTAGTACCTTACTGACAGGTAGCTCTTTATACATACACTTACATATTAAAATTGACACTTGAAGAATAATAGAAAGTTTAGCGAAAAAAGGAAAGCATAAAATTGAGTTTGCAATTAAAATTAGTATAATCAAAGTTCTGAACAATCTTAAAAAATAATTCCATTCTTCAATCGAAAAAAGTGGAAATAAGAAATGTTTATTAATAAATGAGGCCACGAGAGCATAACTGGTGTAACCCAATCTTTGTTTGTGTACTTCCCTACTTAAAGTAGTCTCAAACGTGGTAAATTTTAAAATAAAACTCGCTTATTCCTTAATATAAGGTACAGAGCTTTATGATGTACCATCAAACTAAGTAATAAAAGGTATTTACTTTAAAATTTATCACACTGCAAACTATTTTAAGAAGTTAAGTACAAAAAAATAAATAAAAAGTTGTGGGTTAGGACACTTATGCTCTCTTGGCCTCATATCTACATAAGAGTGGTCTTTAAAAAAAATAAAAGTTTTTACATCAGATTTCCTAAATAAGCCTCAACCCCTACGCCACAATGTGTTCTGTTTTGGGAAAAAATTGACAAAATCAAATATCTCCCGATCAAAACCAGATAGAGACACAAACTAAACGGCATTATAAAGCCCAAGTACTGGTGAATACGGGCAAATTATTCAGATTCTTCAAAAACAGTTTCTCGACCTTAAATTCCAAGTTCAACTAAAAGTCCAAGTTCAACTAAAAACAAAATTTATATATAAAAGCAAATATCTAGCGATCGAAAATTAATAGAGACCTAGATGAAATAGTATTTTAAACTCCAAGTATTACTGAAAAGAGCCAAACTGTTTCGATTCATCAAAAACAAATTCCCTATCGTGAATTCCGAGGTCAATGGTCAACTAAAAAAAAAAAAAAATTCTAATCTAAACATAAAATTTAAATCGTTTTGTGCGATATACATACATATACATAAATGCACATGTTTTATATTTTTTGATTCACCACCAAAAGTTATAGCGAATTTATAGGAAAACTTAAAACCAAATTTATCAATCAGATCAATCAAATCAAAAAATTATACGAAATTTAAACAAAATATATCATATTTGAAAATTTATAATAAGCAACAACTAAACAAGGCAACAGTGATTTTGTTGCGGCTGTTTTTGATAGACTTCTTTATGCTGATTACGAGTCTGTAAGCATAAAGTTTCCATCAGCTCCAGATTTTGATAAAAACGAGGTCAAAGTGTCAAAAAATCGAGTTTTTCCAATATTTTAGAAAATCTAACACAAAAAAAAAGGTAATAAAACCTTTAACTCGGGCTTAAAATAAAGCTATAACTCTCGGCTACTATCCCTGCACCTTGAGCTGATGGTCACTAAAAGTCATTTATTGAACAATATAAAAATACTGGAATAAATACTGTGCTATTGAAAAAAATAAATAAGTTTTGCCAAAATCAGTTTTTGCTGTTATATAAATAACTATAAGTGACCTTAGGGTTAAGGAAAGTTCAAGCCTTAATTTCAGCCCAAGGCTCTATCCCGTTTTGCTTAATTGCGGCGGGTACTCAAACTTCGCACAAAATCAGGTTTTGCTGTTCGATAAATGACTATAAGTGACCATCAGGTCAAGGTGTGTGGATGGTATTTTCAGAGATAGTAGTTGAGACTTCTAGATTTAATTTTAGCCTAATACCACGTTTTGTTTCTTTGCTAGAGCTTCTAAAAACATTGCCAAAAAAAAACCCAATTTTTTGACATTTTGACCTCGTTTTTCACAAAATCTGGAGCTGATGGA
>NW_016195899.1:0-2978 GCF_001687245.7 Rhagoletis zephyria | reverse complement strand
ATTATTGTTGTTAGTTTTTTTTTTGCTAGTATATAAATCACGGAAAGCAATCGGCTATCTTCAATTGCAGTCATTGATTGCTTGCTTTGATAGCAATATACATATATGCATACATATAAGGGTGTATCTGAAATATGAAAAGATAAAAAACGTTTTTTCAAACTAAACTATTGCCGGAGTTAAAGCTTAGGTAACCAAAAAAAATAAGATTTTTCTGTAAGATTTTAACCGAAATAACTAAGGTTTGAGGCCGTTTGTGGACTATTTCATACTTTCTATGAGTACCCTGAGGAGACACTTACCTATAATGGAGAGAGGACACCCAACAGTTCCACCTCCGCTATCTCGCTCAGACTATTGAAGAAGCGTGAACCCAAGTGCTTGAGACGCTTCGTCTGCAGACCTGGAAATCGACGCAGAAAGTGGTCAATTGACCCTACCTCATCCTTACCATGGCTGCTTCTGTAGAGAGTACTTGTTGGTATTCGCCACCGTTGAAGGATTGGTGCTATAGCACAGTGTCCTGTGATGACGCCGGTAAGGACTCTTACTGCAGATCTTTAGAGTTTCGATATGTTCCTCGTCTTTATCCTACTAAGCCGCCGCCATACAAATCTTGTGATCTCGTGTTATTTTCCTAACGTGATCACTAAACGGTGGTAGTACGGAGCTATCCGCTTCTTATATCGGGCATCTCTAAGCAAAAAACTCCTATTCCATTCTTACCGACCTTCAGCCTTACTAAAACTTCTGAAGAAATTACATCAGCATTTTCAAACTTAAATAAGTATGTACAGACTCGTATATCTACCAACACTGCCTCAATTCGTTAAGGGAAATTTTCCTATCCTAAATACACGCTGCGTGTACGTACAAATTGAAAGGGCCTTTAGTCATACAAAACAATTACCGACAAGTACTTTTCCTATTAACTCATTTGCAGCGCTGTAAATTGCTCACGTGACAGCCACCAAATGGATAATCAAACGTTTGTGTACAAACTGAGAGCAGAGCATAAGGGAAAATCCCAAAGCGAACAATGACACTATGACTTTCAGTTTCAAAGCAAACAGAAATTATTATTAGGGATGTATACATATGTAGTATGTATGTATGTGTGTTTTGTGTGCGTCTAACAATGCAATGTAAATCACAAAAATTTGTAACTGTGACATTATATGACTGTAGGTATGCGCATACAGTTGCTCACAAAATAATAGCAGTGAGATATTTTTAGCAGTTTTGATTATTTGCCTTTTATTATTTTTAACCGACATCCAAAAAAGGAGGAGGTTATCAATTCGTGGGAATATTTTTTTTTTATGTATGTTAGGCATCCACGTTAACCGATTTCGATAATTCTTTTTCTATAGGGAAGGTAGTGTCTCACGGGTAGTCCCATTTTTGGTTTAGGTCCGATCATTTGATCATGAAAAAATTAACGGTACTCCTAAATTTTCATATGAGAATTGAAGTCGGTTGTGTTTTTTACTTAAAAATTTCTTCTTATTTTTTATAAAAGTCTAGCAGGTTATAGAAAATACTCACCAAAATTTAAAACTTTTTTTCGGAATTCAAAAAATGGTATATAGTTTTATAGTCCATTAAATTTTATTAAATAAAATTAAAGTTTGAAGTTGGTGTAAATCCCATTGATTTTTGAGAATTTTTTTGGTTGAAGCTGTTTCGCATTTTATCATACAAACTAAGTTCGACAATTTTCTTTTATATCGAAGACACTCCCAGGAAATAAATTGCCAAACACCACTGGGATTTTTACCAGCTCGAAACTTGCACTGCAATTTAATGGGCTTCAAAATTGCATCCCCCAATTTTTTTTTCTGATTAAAAAGTTCGAAATTTTAGTGACACTTTGGATAATATTTTTTTATAATTTTTGTAAAAAATTTAAAATGTTAATTTATATGGTGTTTGTTGTAGAACCAGCTAGACTTTTATTAAAAATATAATAAACATTAAATAAACAAAAGAAATATAGTCAAGACGTCACACTCCTTTTATCTCGTGGACAACTGTACAAACATTCATACATATGTAGTATGCCCGCATAATTTTTAGCCAACATTCCATTATTTGTTTTCACATACAGAAGTGCTGTAGGTTCAGCAGTATGTTTACCATCTGCCATGAAGACATTGTCTACATACGTCAGAAACTATTCAAGTAAGACGCGTGGATTGTCGCTCAACGATTAATATTTACTAGTTAGGGGTCTGTGACGTCTGCTATAATTCCGGCTCTGAATTACATCAGCCAATTTGGTAGAGAGACAGAAAAAAAAAAACAAAATACCCTCAGACGCAAGCCCGAAAATGCTCTTGAAACAAGCGTTGCATTCCTAAGCATGCACGCATACATACACACGTGCATACATATTCACACATATACATATTTTACTCAGGTTCATGTCTCATACTTGTATCCAAAATGAGCAAACAAGAGCAGCCGATGAAGCATTTCTTGAAACCTGACCCCCGTAATGAGGGTGAGATATGTGAAGCGTCCATACATGTAGGTATGTATGTATGTACGCGTAGTATTCACAACAACTAAATAACATGTAGAGCAAACGATGA
Source organism: Rhagoletis zephyria (assembly GCF_001687245.7). Lineage (NCBI taxonomy): Eukaryota > Metazoa > Arthropoda > Insecta > Diptera > Tephritidae > Rhagoletis > Rhagoletis zephyria. Next base: position 381 of record NW_016195899.1, on the reverse strand, counting down.
ACGAACTAGCTGAAGGTAATAATGCGTTCAAGTCAAGCCAAGAGTCACAACAGCCACAATCAGAGTGGTAGAATACCTATGTACATACACACATACATACATACATACTTGAGTACAAGTATTCAAATACTGAGCAACATGAGCCATTGCTTGAGCTCAGGAGAATTTCATGCGTTGGAATGCAATCAGCTTTGTGTGAAACAAGGCGTAAATTATTCAAAGAGTCAATTTACTCCAGTTACTATATGTATGTATATTGCTTTACTATTGAAAAGAGTAATCGTTTACCTGCGCAGCTCACCGCAAAGCTACATTCACACACACCACGCTCAGCCTAAAACAACCGTTGTGCTACAACTCGGGTTTCAAATGGATCGGAGC
>NW_016195898.1:0-2978 GCF_001687245.7 Rhagoletis zephyria | reverse complement strand
AGTTTTACTACATACACATAGTGCAGCGAATTAGAATACATCGACTCCACTGGCTTAATAATTATTATGCGAATAGACACAAAAATACAAAATGAGAATATTTGGTGTTTACATTTCTTTTGCGGTTATGTTTCGATTGCTTCGAAGATAGTTTCAATGCTTTGATATTGTACTTTCAGTGTTCGAAAACCATTTTGTCGCCAATCAGAAGATGAAACATTCACAAAGAATGCACACGCAGCAACAATTCACAAAGACTGGCGATTAGCGGTGCCAATCAAAACCCTCAGAAACGCGGCAAGTTGCCTCGACTTCGAGTGCATGCGTCGCGAATTCAGGCAGGTCTAATTCAGGAGGAACGAGCTGTTTAACCACTGAAACAAAATTTAAATCGCGATCTGCATCGTAAAGTGAGAAGAAATGCCGTGAATGTCCAATTACTTTGACATGCCTCACCATTGAGTACATCGAACTCCCGTATGTTACTTGTCCAGCTGATGTAGTTTGCTAATTTTGCAATGCGTAAAACTTTCATTCGGAGATACCAGGATTGAGTTATGCAGGGGTTAAAGACAAATTTCTACAGTTTAATCAACCACCAGAAGCCCTGACCTTATTTCTTTATGGCGAATCACCAGAATAAGCACAATTCTTAATGAATGCCCATAAATGCAAAATTCGACCGTTAAAGGACATCATCTCTAATAAGTCTAGTTACACTGGATTTATGTGGACCAACGATACTCACCCATTTGGAATTTGCCACCAACTATGAGTTACAGATTCACCATCGAACCAGATAATTATTCCAGGCAGCAAATTAAGAGAAAAAATTTATTAAGATTCTACCAGAAAACTCTGTTTACCTACAGGAGATTCCCAATAATAATACCCAGTTGTTTATTTAACCAGTTTTTCATCGCAACTATAATTTATAGGACCGCCAAAAACCCACAAAAACTCCGAAAAATGCAATGGGGCGACAAATAAAAAATCATTAGTTTTAAAATATGGTTAAATAAACAATTGGATATTATTAATGAAAGTATTATGACTTTCAAGAATTCTATACCACTTCTAAGAAAAATTTAATTTTTCCCATTACAATTCCAACTGTACTTCTTTTGGACCACCCTAATGTACATATGTATGCATATACTAAACGTGAGCCAAAAATATTTTGCTTGCATAGTCTTCTTCACTGCAAGTTGAATTATTTTAATATCTGTTGCAAGACTAAAGCCTAGAAAATAAATAAAATAAAAAAATCTTTTTATTATTCCACGCTTTTATAAATGAAATAAAAATTAGAAAATAACATATCCCAGTCCCATAGAATTTCTTTTGATAACTTTTGATTTTGAAATTTTAGCAAATGTCTTTATAAAGAATTTATGAGATTGAAAATGAAAGGCGTGGGACGCATGTAATATACCTGAATTGATATGAAGTCTAATATATGTACNTCTTCACTGCAAGTTGAATTATTTTAATATCTGTTGCAAGACTAAAGCCTAGAAAATAAATAAAATAAAAAAATCTTTTTATTATTCCACGCTTTTATAAATGAAATAAAAATTAGAAAATAACATATCCCAGTCCCATAGAATTTCTTTTGATAACTTTTGATTTTGAAATTTTAGCAAATGTCTTTATAAAGAATTTATGAGATTGAAAATGAAAGGCGTGGGACGCATGTAATATACCTGAATTGATATGAAGTCTAATATATGTACGTATGTGGGTATATGAATAACGACCGCTTAAAATCGATCTCAAATTTGTACTTTCTCTGTAGAAATTTTGGGACTATGTTATGTGGTTTGACTATTGTCAATTAAATCTAACGCTTTGTATTGCATGCGCTCCACGTGTTTCGTTTTCAATCTCATAAATTGTTTATAATGACTTTTGCTTGAATTTCAAAATCAAAAGTTATCAAATCAATTTCTACGGGCTTGAGATATATGATTTTCTAATTTATAGTCCATTTATAAAAGCGGGCTATATTAAAACGATTTTTTTATTTTATTTATCTTTTTTTTACATTTATCACATGTGTGCTTTTCCATTGTCCCACTAGTCCGTGAGTCTTATATGAGCAAAATCAATGCTGACTTCAGATACATTTGGCAAAAATATTGTATTTTTTTATTAAAACATGCAGTAAAATATGTAGTAAGGTATATATAAATAAGTTTGCAAAAGAGGCATGAAAAATACAACCGAAGAATATGAGAGAATATGAATATTTAAAGCAGTAGTGCTAAGATTACTGTTCATATTTGCGTATGTAGTATATAAGATCCGAAAATTTGAGCATGCAAGGTGTCATATAAATTAAAATTTTTCTATAGGATATTCTAAATTATATTGCGAAATTTTGTTGTGGTAAATTAAATGGTAATGAAAAAAATGAGATCCTTTCGAATATGCGGATAGCGGACGAACATTTTAAGTTTCCTCCATCTGGAGATCGTATTTTGAAATTTCAATTATCGTGATAACCAGTCGCGGGTACAGGGGAGGGGCGATCATGGAAAAATGTACCATCAGAACATTATGCAAGATGAACAAAATTTTAAGCTGATATTTGAGAATAAAAACCAGAAAATACTCAAAAAGAGAAAAAAAAATTTGTTCCAGTTATTCGGGCTGTTCTGTACTGTGCCAGGCAAGGGCTGGCATTAAGAGGCTGTCGTGATGACGGACCATTACAAAAAGAACTTCCTCTCGAAAATGATGAAAATGATAACATTTTTGGAGCGCTTCTTCGTTATTCAATACAAAACGGTGATGGAATTCTTAACAACCACTCGATAACAGCTGGCAGAGATGGGACCTATATAAGTAAAACCATTCAAAGCGAAATTATAGTGACCGCAGAAAATATAATTACCCTTAATTGGTGAAACGGGTTAACGAGTGAAAGTGTTTTTAAGTGATTGCGGATGAATCGACGAACGTGGGCGGCCCTA
>NW_016195895.1:0-2979 GCF_001687245.7 Rhagoletis zephyria | reverse complement strand
AAAGTTCTCAAGTTAATGCAGCTTTTCTGTGTGTGTGTGTTTTTTTTTTGCGCTGGTTACGCTGAGTCCCTCAGCGGCGCGTTGAAGTCATAGCTTAACTGAGTAATGGCGTCCTTGGAAGCGTAGGTGCAGGTGTGCTCCAAATACAATTCGGTTGTTTTTCACTTTGCTCTCATTTTTGTTGGGTGGTCTTTGTTGGTGATTGAGCATAGTTTTTCTTGTATTTTTTTTCTTTTGATATTTATTTCAATGACTCTGCGACCCTCATAGCTTTGGGTTTAATTGGTAATTGCATGTGCAGTAAATGATATTTTGTTCTTCGTGTGTCATTGAGTGTGTTCTTAAGGGGTTTTCCTTTTTGATTTGTGAGATTGTTCTTGTAAATTGAAGTAACGCAGCCGAACTCATGTATGTGTGTAATTTTAATTAAAATTATTTTCTTATTCGTTTTGTTTCTTACAAAGCGTATATCATTTAAACTTGTTTTAAGCATTTATGATTGATTGTATTTTTAAATGAGCTGTTGAGAAAGCTACTAAATCAGAAAAAATTATGACTGCACGACCCAGAAAGCGAATGAGGTTGTAATTCACTGAACAATACCGACGANAATCATTTAAACTTGTTTTAAGCATTTATGATTGATTGTATTTTTAAATGAGCTGTTGAGAAAGCTACTAAATCAGAAAAAATTATGACTACACGACCCAGAAAGCGAATGAGGTTGTAATTCACTGAACAATACCGACGACTTCAGAGAACCCACCAAGGTCATCATATAATATTTTCAACTATTTTTTAACGGTTTTCAATTGCTTACTGTTTCATCAACAAAATAAGGTGAGGTTGTAGTTCATTCAAAACTCGAAAGGACGCTTTTGATGCTGTTTTGTCTCGATGTCGGCAGAGAAATAAATCTAACCAGCTTTTAGCCGCAGCTTCGTTTTACCGTTATGATTTCAAATGTAACAAACAAGAAAATAAATTATGCGAGTATCGATGAAAATAACAAAGTTTATTAAAAAAGGGCTTATTGTTTGTATCGAGGTCCCAGAATATGTGTAACTATTTTAACTAAATGGCTAACATTTCGCAGCTAGTCTTTATAGTATATAAATATGAAATATTTTTACAGGTGGCAATTATTTTCAACAAATATGTCTNCGAGTATCGATGAAAATAACAAATTTTATTAAAAAAGGGCTTATTGTTTGTATCGAGGTCCCAGAATATGTGTAACTATTTTAACTAAATGGCTAACATTTCGCAGCTAGTCTTTATAGTATATAAATATGAAATATTTTTACAGGTGGCAATTATTTTCAACAAATATGTCTGAACGAAAGCTTTCATCAACACTTTCTGTTTCATGTACATATATATCTAATTGTTATATTTCATTTAGCTTAGATATAAATTGATTGAAATTTAGGAAAGGTGAATTTTATCTTTTAAGCAGATGGCAACACTATTCGAAATTGTTTTGTTATTAAAGATTTCTTAAACATCTTTTGTTTCAAATCCATATTGCAATTTTTTATTAAATAGAAATACACTGTTATTCGGTGGCAACCCTGCCACAAAAAAATTTTCGAAATAAAGATTTCTTAAGCCTGTTTGGTAATGTAATATTTCATTACTCTAACTAATTAAATTTTAATAGACTTTCTAATAAGTAATAATATAAATATTTTTGAAATAAAAATATCTTAAAAAGTCTTTCGATGCACGTTTTATTTCACTTTTTGAATGCATCTATTTTTAACGTTTTAAATTTTTCTTCTAAAGAGGTCACAATCCTCTTCAAAAATATGTGCAGAATTAATATTTTTTAACATAATTATTTCGTTTAACGTACATATTTTAATACTCTAATCAATTTGTTAAAGAAATACATTTTGAATTTTAAACAGGTGGCAACGGCTTTTATAAATATTTTCAAAACAGAGCTATTTTTAACAGGTTGCAACCATTTTTAAAATATTTTCGAAACAAATCCTTCTTTTACTTTTTCGATTGATATCCATATAGTAATGCAATGCAATTAAATTAAATTTGGCTTTCTAAAAGTTGGCAATCCTCTTCAAAAATATTTGCAGAATTAATATTTCTTAAACATAATTATGTACTTTGTTTAACATCTACATTGCAATACTTTATTAAACTTAAAAAAAATTTAGTTTTGCTTTAAAACAGGTGGCAACCCTCTATTTTTGTAAAATAGAGCATTCTTAAATTTTTTTTCTCTGTCACTCATATTGTTATACTTCATTAAACCTATTTAATAAATTCAACCTAACTTTTTAAACATCTGGCAAATCTTTAAAAATGTCTTCGAAATAAAATATTTTTAAATCTCGTTGGTCTGTCATACATATTGTAAAATTTCTTTAAACTTATAATTTAAATTGAATTCAACGTTTTAGGCAAATCCTCAAAAAATATTTTATACTTTAATCCAGGTCCCAAGCTATCTGTTCCCTTTTTCCAAATCCAATCTAGCCAAAAGGAACAGAGTCAAAGAGCAACAAAAATACTCATTCACAAACTTTCACTTTTATAATATTTGTGGGATAGGATTACATACTTTTATTTATAAATAATTGAAGATCGCAAGTTTTTGACAAACTTAAGTATGAAGACAGTAAAAAAAAGTGCATCTCGGAAGATTCGACAGAGGTAATTTTTCAGAAAGTCCATTCTTCCTGCATGCATTCGTATTGGGCAATGAAAAAAAGGAAATGAGGAAGCTGGACCTCATCGAGTCTGGGGTAGATTTTCTGTTGCCAGTTCCACAAAGTAGATTTTAAGCCACATTTTTGGCAACTACTTAAAGCTAGGTGCTGCCAATTGAAAAAGATTCAACCTTAAGTCGGCACAGATATTCGTCATCCTACGGCAAAAAATCAATTTAATATTAAATTAATTTATTATTCGTTATTTAGGTCAGAATATAAAAAGTAAATAAAATAAAATTGT
>NW_016195894.1:0-2979 GCF_001687245.7 Rhagoletis zephyria | reverse complement strand
AACGTGAAACTTTCGAGTATCTATTTCTCCTCATTAATCATCTTATTTAAATAATATTTTTCGTTCTTACATTGAAACAAAAAAAACCAAAAATACTATATCTTTAGGTCTCAATTTTATATTGTGAAGGGTAAAACCTGTGATTTTTCTCATCAAATTAATAACCGATATAAAAATCTAATTATTTTCAATACATTTTTTATATTATTAATGGTAATATTCATACCGAAAATGATAACTCTGTTAAAAGTTTCATTTTAACACAACGCTTATTAAACCGTTAGGGATGCTTTATTTTTTTGAGTGCAGCTTTACCTTTTATTTCACTTCTTTTTTGTTTTCCTAGCACATTCCACTTTAGAGTTTTCCGAAGGCATTTTATTTTCATTAGTTATTGCCAAAATGGTGCAAAGCATGTTTTATTTATTTAAGATTACATGTGTCACTGATGAGAGCATGATTGATGTGCACGTCTTCCGTAGTGATGCCACCAGTGCTATAATGTAAGCGAATAACCACTCATTTCTTTGTATTTTGGTAGCAGAAATAATACTTCCTCCATATGGTTTGTTCAAAAGTGACTGTGTAAGTAAATATTTAGTTTTAACCATTATATAAGGTGTTTTTAATGATGTTTAATTTATTTCTACTTTTCTTTGTTGATGACAGGAGACAACGCTCTTAATTTCTTTTCCTTTTGAAATGTTAATTATCCTGGTTTTTGACTTCGTCGTGGTAGTTTGGACACCAATGCATAAACATATATATACATATCTGCATATATGTAACTGGCTTTATTTACAGCTAATTTGGGTTTTAAAGAATGTAGTGAAGATCTGAGTCGAACAGTTTTTTATGAAGGGCACTAATTGGGACCACAGATACATATCTCTCTAGATCTCTTTTGAACCACCATCTCCAGACGCTAAAACAGTAATAGTAGACTGGAAAAAAATCCAAGCGCTTCACACAGTAAGCCTTGCTTACTCATCGGAAAAAATTGAAGAAGCAATGGACCATATCACCAAAGCCTGTAACGCGGCTTTTCCCGCCTCCTGCCCTATCATAATTATAAGGGGGAAAAGAAGCAACGCTGGTGGAAGCAAGAAATTGCCTCCCTGAGAAAGCAAAGCAAGAAGCTTTTTAATAAGGCGAAAAGAGATGCATCGTGGCACTCCGATAAGGAAGCCTTAATAAATTTCAAGTGAGCTCTTAAAAGGGCTCAGAGAACATCATGGAAAAACTTCTGTGGCAATATTGAAGAACATTTGGAAGCCAACGGGGGGGGGCAAGGTCTTATCAAAGAGTCCCTTTGCTCCCAGTTACATCCAGAGGTCGAACGGCGAGTGGACTTCATCTCGGGATGATATGCTAGAGATATTTCAAGATGCACACTTCCCTGGCTGCAACGTAGCGCCGAGTAACTCGGCCCCGGCTATAAGACCAAAATCTGGTGGACATCACTGGATAAGTCGCTCACAAATTCTAAGCTTACTAAGGTTCAAGGTGCGGCATGCATACTAATCACACGTGCTCCTAAACTTGTTGCCCATAGAACTTTTCGGGAAGCTAAAGGCGAGCTGCAATGCAGTAAGAATGAATGCACTGTCGAAATTAAAAACACCAGATTCGGTCGCATCAACATTCTACCTAACTACTTCGACACGTTAAGGTCCCAAAATTATACAAAAGCACTCATATCCCTTCGAGGAAGGACTAGGAGGAGGCCTCGGTCTGGGGTCTCCAAAGTAACTTAAAACTAAATCTATGATTAGGGAGTGCGGTACACTCAAAGGACATCTCATTAGACGTCTGCTTTAGGCTACAAGACCACTGCAGTGCCTTCCAAGCAGAACTCGCGGCTATAAGATGGGCTGCACTCTGGATTTTCGAACCCTGTCTGACGTCAAATCCTCTCAAGCAGCGGGCATACTGTTATCTACATGTAAGTCATGGCTCAGGTCATACTTCGTCGAGAAGGCAAACAAAAGATGGTCGGAAGTACCCACATGCGGGACGACTCGACAAATCCGGACCCGCCTCGACAAGAATAGATCCGATGAACTCATTCGGTTAGAACGCCCTCTACTAAGGCTGGTGACCGGTATTATTACAGGCCACTGCTTAATGAGAAGGGTTTGCCGTCCAATGACTTCTACCATAGTTGCCATGACGTGGGCGAAATTAAGGGTGTGGAGCACTACCTCTGTCACTGCCCTGCTCTCATGTGTGAGAGAAGACGTTCAGTTCACACTACCTTTTTGTCTCTGGCCGACCTAACTGAAACAGGCATTCACGAATTCTCGGGCTTTCCGAACCTAACCAACTGGTTCTACTTCTAGATGAACGGACCGCTTCGAATTCGAGCTCTCAATTGGTATGACAACGGACCCACTGAGTTTAAATATGCCTCTCTCCTACGTTGAATGAAGACAGCCGCTTCAACCTTACCTAACCTAAATGGGACCAGTAGAGTCGGTGTGACTGCAATTCACAAAATCCTTTCATAACATATTACTGCAAATATACCACTAAAAGAGTGCGGGTTGTATTTGCTTTTATCCCCGATTGGGCTTAAAGTGCTCCCACATAAAGTCCACAAAGTCTAGCCGATTCTGGAACACTGACTTTAGCCAACACCGTCAAAGCGCCATTGAGCCTCTAAGTTGTTCCGACCCGTACCTATTTTTTCGTCAGTACTGTTAAGCGCATAGTTTCTACAAACTCCCAACACAAAGCAAAGCAAATACAACACTTTTTGCCACATCTACATTCTCCCGAGGCATACATGTTTGAGTGGCGTCACTTTGCTGACCATGTCATGTTGAGCGCTGCTGGAGCAAACAGAACAGCAGGCATTTGTACACAACAACCACTACAACGAAACATTAAAACAACACAGCAATTATTAGAGGGAAACAACAAAAATTGCAAAATAAATATTGCAACATTGTTAAATGAAAACTCTTTTTTTTTTTT
>NW_016195893.1:0-2979 GCF_001687245.7 Rhagoletis zephyria | reverse complement strand
ATGACCCCGCCGGGCCGGTGCACTTTATCACCGGGGCTGCGGTGAGTTTTTGTTGTTTAGCACTTTTTTGTTTTTGTAATTTTAAAATTTTGATTTTTTTTCTATCAGGGCAACAAACAGGAGCACGGCAGCTTCAACAAGCACCCCAAGAGCTGGCTCTTGCACACCTCACCAGATTACGGCTACACCCGACTTAGTTTCAAGTCACGCCTGCACCTCGTCCTCGAGCAGACTTCAGATGAAAAGGTGAGGGTTTTTTAATGCTGAAAATAATTTTCTAAGTTGACTTTAACCTTTTTTTTCTTTGTAGGGCGGCGCTGTGATTGACAAGATTGAGCTGATCAAGTACCAGAATAGTCCCACCTGGGCGAACTTGCCCTAAACGTTAACTGTTTTGGGGGTTTTCCCCCTTAAAGTTCACACTGCCTTCCCCCCCCTCCCCTTCTCATCCATCAAATGGAAACATCTCGATACACTTTTTTTTCTTGCGTACACTTGGCAGTATAAACAAAAGTACACTAGTACAGTGACGGGTACATACACTTTTCACACTCTTTTCGTTGGACTACTTTATAGTCAGAGAGCCAGAGAAAAGTTCATCGTGCACTTTAAAAGTGCATTTTAGTGAGGATTATCTAAAATTCAAGTCTTTTAGAAACACCAAAAAAATAAATGGATTTTTGTTAAATCGAAAAAGAACTGTGCGTGTACTCCTTCTGTTTTTTGTGATTTGATTGTACTACTATCGTTCTTGCTGCCAGTGCAAACACAGCAATCACTGATCTTTTTTCTCTTTTTTGTTAGTTTTGCTAATAATTTTTGTTTTTCTCCTCATTTGTCTTCCCTTCATCTGTCAACAGTGCTCTTTATTCAACATTTAACGTGAACTAGACTCTTCTTCGGCACACTTTCTCCAAAAGTGAAAGTGCCAGTTTTTTTACCATCATCCCCGTTGTAGCTCAGTTTAGCCAAGCACACACACACACAGAAAAGCTGGCAGACATTTTAATGCAAACAACGAGAGGGAATAGAAAAAACAATAGAAAGCAAATTGAGATGTACAGGTAATGCAACACAAATTTTAATGAAAGCAAACACAGCTGTGTGTTCGATGTCCAAAAACTGGTTCCAACAAGTTTTCTAAGTTTGGACAGAAGGATGAGTTTCCGAGTAACCAGAGGCAATTGGTAATGGGTAGGTAAATGGGCTATTATTATGATAATCACGGATTGATTTAGTCAGTCGTACTTTGGTCTTTGTGAATCATTTTTTGAAAAAAATTACTAAAACTTTTTTGAAAAATGAAGCTTCAAACTTTATCCTCCAGCGGGTACTTTTCTCTTGCTTTTCTTCTCTTCTTCCTCTTCTTTGTTTTTACCGCCAAGACGATAAGAGTCGTAGCGTAAGCTGCTGTACCGCTGTTGCTGTAATCTGAAACCTAAACAACGCTTTGGTATAATTTTCCTTTTGTTAGTGCAAATTCTCCATCAGTTGAAGCAGGAAATCTGACGTTGAGCGTAGAAAGTGTACCGGTGAAAAATGGAAGTGGACCACAGTCCCTGCTCCAGCGACTGAACGTCCGGGTGAGCTCAGCGTGGTCAAAGTTCAAGTGTCAGTTTTACACCAGGGCCACCGTTCCTGGTAAGCTCCATCTAAAGTTGAACAAAATTGATCAATTCCCTAATCTAGTTTTTTTCACCAGTCTCCAAAATGCTGAACGTCAAAATTCCCCGCTCCATGGAGCTGTCGAACATCACCAACTGCCACCAGCTGAACGTGGTCGTCGGCCAGCTGGCCAACAGCACCGATTCAATTGTCGACAGCCAGGTAGTTGGTCTGGAGTCGGAGGCTAGTACGGCGAGAACAAACGCCGCTGATGATAGTGGAACTTCAACTGCCAAGAACAACGACGACGAAAGCTCTGGCCCGACAACAACACCATCACCACCATCCACCGAAGTGGTCACCACAACAGTGCCACCACCACCACCACCTTCAACATCATCAGCCGAGCTATCATCAACGACATCATCATTATCACCAGTGACCACCACTGCTACTAGTGCTGCACCAGAAACGACAGCGACGAGTGCACCGAGCACTGAAACTGTTTCGACTTCAACTGTCGCTTCGGTTGCTGGTGACAACAACAGTCAGTCGACCACTGTCAGCGCACCCGAAGAGCTCTCAACGCCCGAACAGAAACCGGTCGTGGGCGCCACAAATTAACACTTCGAGGCACTTTCTCTCTCTCTTTTTCTCCCTCTCTCCTCTGTCCAGACAGACGCTAATTATTTCATTAAATATGACACTGATGATTGTGTAATGAGAAGCGAGATGAGTAATAAAAAATGCAGACAAAACACACACACACTGTATTNACAGCAGCAACAGTTGAGTTCGATCTGCGATCTGTTGACCTCATTCTCCCCGGGAATGAACTCTGTTCTGCCTACTCTGTCTGCCTATCTTCTTTCGGCGACTACCTTTCTTCAACGAGCTCNAATGCAGACAAAACACACACACACACTGTATTGTCCGAAACTCCCCGTTGTTCTCCAAAAGTGAACATCATGTTGAGTAAACAGCAGCAGCAACAGTTGAGTTCGATCTGCGATCTGCGTTGACCTCATTCTCCCCGGGAATGAACTCTGTTCTGCCTACTCTGTCTGCCTATCTTCTTTCGGCGACTACCTTTCTTCAACGAGCTCAATCGATCAGTTTCACTCCCGACTCGGCTGCACAGTGTCTGCTGCTGCTGTCATACTAAAAAGTTTCCACCGATCACAAAATCGTCCCTCAAATTACCCACCATAAAAATTGGTTTTCAGCTAAATCGAAACGACAGAACAGAACAGAACAGTACAGTCAACAATGAAGAAGACATCCTGAGCATCCATCTTTGTAGCCAAGTACTCTCGCTTTCCCTCCATCCTCAAGCTATGCTAGCCTCACTGGTGGCGGTCGCTTCCTCCTCTG
>NW_016195892.1:0-2979 GCF_001687245.7 Rhagoletis zephyria | reverse complement strand
GATAACATTAACAGTCTATACGACCTATAGCAGTTTTCTAAGTTCATCAGAAGGTGTACAGTTTTGAAAGTTTATAAATAAGTGTGATAGCGACTTTTGGAAGAAGAGTTAACATTTGATTTTTTTTCAGAATATAAAAAAGGGTTTGCACTGTGTTGTTAGTGGACATGAAACTACTATAAATACTGGTACGTAATCCTCCAAAAACTAAAAATGGACAAAATTTTACATAGCGCACTTTGCAAGTGGACTACTCATATAATAAATAGCAAGTACACTCTAAAAAGAGCATGTAAAACTACTACTGAAAAGTATCTATTTTTCAACAAGAATCTGTATAAATATACGTATAGGATGTTCAGTATTTGATTTTGAACTTGAGATCTTTAAAATATACACATAAATACACATATATAGAATGTTTAAAATTGCAAAAATTTTCAAACTNAACCATTTTGAAATATAAGTGCTTTTACTCTCTAGAAAATAATTTATGCAACGTCGATAGTACTTATCGAGAAAGTAAAATTTTTAGAGATATCTTGACTCCAGCGACATCTATCGTCCCAATTTTAAGAAAAGCATTTCTGTTTATTTAATATACAAAGGTTTTGAACTTAAATCCACACGCGCTGTAAATAAAGTTTTTAGAGATATATCGAACAATGACGTGATGGACCAAAACGGACTTCAGATTCGTGTTCAGGGCACCAAACCACATGGGCATTCCTGTCAAAAGCACATGCCACTTTTTTATGGGGATGTGTAGTTTTTTCTAAAGTTATCCCTTTATTTATGAGGTAATATTTGTTGGTAATTGGAACCGGCGCCACTTGTCGTGATTATGTTCGAATAAAATATATCCTTTTATTTCTGAATGAAATCCAGGGCTGCCAATTTAGTTTTTTCCCGTCAAATCCCGGAAAATCCAGTTTTTGGGAAATTTTTGACGAGTATTTAGCTTTTCCCATATACAATATAGTACATGCATATCTATTTAAAATCGCGAGATAATTTCGAGTACCAGATAGTTTCGATACGATTAAAAAAGTTAATATATGTTCAGTGGGCAATGTTTGCGCGCATTGATGAGGAAATAGAAGACGTTCTAAAACATCTTAATTACAGTGATGATATCATAGAAAAATTAATAATTCAGTTTAATAGAACTAATTTTGTAAATGTGCAATAATATATGTAAGTAACATAACGCAATTTTCGGCAGAAGTTCAAACTTTAGCGGAATTTGCACTTCATTTATTTTCACTACCTTGGTCTAATGCAGATCTTGAAGTTTGTTCAGCCAGCTAAACTTGGTGAACGCAAAGGTACGCAGCGGTATACACTTATATGTAGTTATATTAACTTTTATTTATATTTTTCATTCCTTATGAATTTCGATCCCATCTGAATTGTTATACCCGAGCACGATAACTTGAGAAAAAATTGAGATATATCTACGAAATTTGGTAAGTAAGTTTCCCTTTTCCAAGGTACAGTGGGTGCCACTCAAAATGGCCCACCTGCGGAAAATTTACAAAACATGTTATAACACCAGAGCTTTATTATTTATTTTTAATCGGTATTATTTTTCTCGAAGCTCAATCAGTAACCAATACAGAAAAGCAAAATTAATTGAAAGAGATGGAGATGTTTTCAATATTTACGAGATAGCAACAAAACACACCAAAAGTTACGCGCCACTCAAAATGACCCACTCATTGAAAGCAACACAGATAACGGTGTTTCACGAAAACTGTTAGTAAAATTTTTTCTGCTTGCATCCTTTAGACATGTTATTCATGTGATTGACTTATTAGCTGCGTGTGCGAATTTGAGCAGTGTAAGATATTGCGCATTTTCGTAAAATGGCCACGCGGTATGATAAAAAATATAATAAAACGTTATAGTGAAGAAAAACGAATCGCAAACAAACGAAGACATCCTCGTAAGAAATTGCTGAATGAACGGGAAGAGCGTTAGATTCTCCAAAAAGTGCTCCAGTTCTTCGAGATATGTTAACAGAACAATATATAAAAAGCGATATGTTGAAAATTTTTGAAATCGGACTAAAATTATCGCCACCTATAATATAACGATAAATCTCAGAAATACGAATATTCCGATATTTCAATAACTAAACACGTCCACTTACAACAATCTCTTAACAAGACACAATATTATTGATTTTTGTCAAATGGGCGTGGCACATACATAGTAAGTTTATAATGATAGCCCCCTTATCGATTTCCACCAAATTTACTCCAATTATTTCAATACCTCATTGCATATTATCGAAACATCATTTGTCATCGGGAAAAATACTCTTGCTTATCATGCAGTTTACTGAAAGGTGAAAAACGATATTTAATACGTGCACCGGGTATATAAAGTTCGGTATCGCCCGAACCTATACTTCTTGACTTGTTACCTTTATGTTTATTTTCTTCATCTACATATTCTCCTTCACCTTGGCCCTTATATAAGTAAGAAGTTTAAGTTTACCTTGATCTTCATTTTTGCCGTTATCTTTACGCATTTTATTTATTTTTTTAATCTTTGCCTTTATGCTTTTCTTCACCATTCCTTTCATTCTTGTGTTGATCTTTATCTAAGTCTTACTCTTTAACCTTTTATTAGCGCGTGTTGGTTTAACTAATACCATGTGCATACATTTACTTGTTTCCGTACCCACCATTTCCGTCTGCAATTTCTGTGTGCATTTGCGGGGGTGATTTCCGCTGCAGTTGCCAATTTACTCCCAAGCAATGAACCGCCGCTAAAGAAGTTTCACTTCAAAAATACACAACTCGTTGGGAAAATTAAGGTCTGGAGATGTGCCAGTGCAATGGGAGTATAGTCGTTGCGCTGGGTATGCAGTTACAGTTGCATGGCTATACTCAATCCCGACTCTTGCGTCCTCGTTCGCGCACTCTGGGCAACGTGAGCAACCCATGTGCGAGATGCGGTAACCAATCC
>NW_016195890.1:0-2979 GCF_001687245.7 Rhagoletis zephyria | reverse complement strand
TCTCTATTCACATAGAGTTAGAAAACGTTTTTTGTTAATTTTTTTAGAATGCAAATTAAATACGCTGATTTTATTAGTTATTTCTTTTAAATACACCCAATTTTCAATATATTGCAGCACAGCTAAAAATGTAAATTTTTTTGATGTATGTATACGCATTCGCGCAAGGCTAAGCTGTACGAAAGCACACGTTTTTCATTGTCTTGTCTCTTTCTCTTATCGAGTGCAGTACATTTTGTCAGTCAGATAGTTTCTTTTCGATATGGTCAGCCATTTTTTGCAGGGTACTGAAAACATCGAATGGTATGAGTATCAATAGTTTTACAGCTCTAATTAGAATTGAAAACAATGCATCGATGTTTTTAAGACATCGACGTTTCGTCCATAAATATCGATAATTTTCTCCACATTAGTCTGTTCCAATAGCAGTCCGGTTTACAGGATTTAGACAGAACTTACAGGAATTCGTTCCTATTGACATATACTACGTTTATGCGACAGAATTCATGAATTCTTCATTTCATGAATTCAAAAATAGTCCCATTTATGAATAGTTCGCGAATTCATGAAATAAAGTGCCTTGAAAAAGTGGCAATGCACTGGCGAGAAACTAAACAGTACGGTTGTGACTTTTTTGGCCTCCTTTTGAATTTGCAAAAGTCGTTGGTACTAGGCAATGAACCATATTATATTTAAATTGGTTATAATATATTTTCAGTTTATTCTATTTGAATTTATTTTACATTTCAACGCTTCCACTTAACTTTTCCAGTGTTTTAAATCTTGGTTATGCCACTCAAGCTATTTTTATCTAAAAACATCATAACCCTAGTAAACAGCTGTTTGTGAAACGTGAAGTTGCCGGACTTGCACTTCACGATTTCTGAATTCACGATAAACACCATTATGCAGCCAATTTTAACCCAAAATCATGAAATGAATTCGTGAATTAGCCTACGCATAAACGTAGTAATACAACCAATAAGTGGGAACACTTTTGAGAGAGTAAAGGGCCGTTTACATAAGGCTTTCCTCGCTTTGCCTGACCGTTCGAGCTTTGACAGCAAAGCGTGAAGCGTAGAATGTTTGCTACAATAAACGCTTTGACAGCTTCTGCGTTGTCCTTTTCCTCCATATTTTATCTGTGTAAAATAGTTAAGAATATAATAATGTGCAACAACAATAATAATTCATATTTACCTTATTTTTGTCATTAAATGCAAATCCAAGCGCGCGAGAAAAGATACATGTAGACAGCTGATTGCCATAGCGCGCAAAAGTTGAGAGTTGCCCACGATTTTCCTTCACTTTGCTTTCCTCGCCTTTTATTTAGCAAGGCTCATATAAAATCATGTACTGAACTTATCTGTCAAAGCGGAATTATGAAGCAAAGCGAAGCAAAATACGTATGCAAGCGGCCTTNATCATGTACTGAACTTATCTGTCAAAGCGGAATTATGAAGCAAAGCGAAGCAAAAGACGTATGTAAACGGCCCTTAACTGAGAAATTGTTCCTAGTCAGAAGTTACAGGATTTAGTCCGGAGTTTTTTTTCCTGTAAGTTCATGAAAGGTGTCAAACGATCAACTGATTTGTAAGTGCAAACAAAAACAGAAAGCGTTTTAAGCAAAGAACCTTATATTTGTAAAAAAAAATGGAAGTAAACAACGAAATATTCGAATATGTATAGATTTTAATAATCAGTTAGTGATATTTTAGCAAATCAGTGNAGTAAACAATCCGACTTACGTTTTTACGGGAAATAGTGCTTTTTGCGTTCCCGTGCATTTCTGCATCTATTCTATTTTTACTCTCACTTGAGATAGTAAAGTTATAGTTTGACCGTTCCACAAGTTCTAGTCCGAGGTTCCAAAGGAACAGAATAAATACATCGCCTATACATCGACTGGAAAAGTGAAAAACATCGACATCTTCCATTCCCTCATTTCGAACAACCGACACTGATGTGCTGAGTCGATACTTTTAAGGATTGATCGATACTCGGTACCGAATTAAAAAGTATTGTGGCGAATACTGCGGCAACTCAACGCGAACAACAAGAAAATTGCAGAATGTTCGGGGAATGACGTAGAATGTTCGACAGTGAGAAACGTCAAGTGGGTGAATACTGCGAACAGCGAGAGAGTGAGAGAATGGGCGATAAACTTCAGAACGTTCTAGAGTTGCTATGAGTGCGAGCGCAGGTATATAAGGCCGCCACCACGGTGTAGCCGGCAGAGGTACCGCTACTTTGGTTTTGCCGATTTTGACAGTTGTGGTAACTATTAAATAAAGCTTTGTTTACAAATCAGCGGCATAGAGAAATTTGAATTATTAGTGAAAAATCGATTAAAATCGTGTTAATTTGCAATTTGTGAGTGATTTTTCAATTTAAGAGTGTGTAAAAACTAATAAAATGAAGTACCGTGTATTAAATTGCGACACCTGTCAAGGTAGTTCCTCGAAATGCAGGTTTTTTCCATTCCTCGCAACGACGCCGTGGCCAGAAAGTGGGTTGAATTCTGCGGGAAAGATAAGCCATTCAATTTGGATACCAGCTTCATATGCATGAAGCACTTTACCGACGATGATTATCACAATGTTAAGTATTATTTACTTTGAAGTACGTAGATATCTAATAAAAGGATTTGGATTGGCTAAACGCCCGTTACTTAGGCGCGATGCCGTGCCAACCATTTCTGTGTGTGCTATACCTGCTGCAGAGTCTCAACCGCATGATGACAATATGGAGGTGCTTGAGCTAGGTTGTTGCGAAGGTAGTAAAAATATTACACCCTTAAAATTATATTATTAATCCTAGTGGTTTTTTACGGAGATGTAAGTGAAAGCAATACAGAATATCGACCCAAGGACGGTACTCTTGATGCTTCGACATCACCACTTCGTAACCGGGTTTGCTATGACGGCGATCTTCAAGAAGTGGAAGTGCTAAAAGTGGAAGTGTACGTTAATAATTTCA
>NW_016195889.1:0-2979 GCF_001687245.7 Rhagoletis zephyria | reverse complement strand
TTGTCAGTGGTGTGGGAATAGGGCGGTAAATCTGACTACTTCGGACTGAAGANGGCGCAGTAGTAAAGGCAATAGTCAGCCGCTGAGTTTTGTCAGTGGTGTGGGAATAGGGCGGTAAATCTGACTACTTCGGACTGAAGAGAGTCACTCTCACTGAGTGTTACTCTCTCATTTTTGCTGTCATTTTCGAGTTAAGGAACGCTTTTTGGACTAAATCTGACTACTTCGGACTTTTTCTGACTATTTCTGGGAGATAAGGAACGCAACCATTGTGTAATAAGCAAAGTGAAATCAATAATTGCCATATTTATTTTTTATACGCTTATATGCAACGGTTTTGTCATTGCGTTAACCCATTTAAAACTAGCAACGTTATATTTAAATTAATTTCAAAATAAAAAAATTTTGATTTCAAATCAAAAAATAATTGTTTTAGAAATTAAAGAACAAAAAGAAAAAAATTCGTTTAAAATTCCCGATACTTGCTGTTTATGCAGAAGCACCCACAACAATGAGGTAGGTATGTTTCGTGTGCTAGCAGATGTTACGCAAGGAAGGGATTGGATGAATGCGTGTGGGGTTAAACTAACTGGATCACCGAAAGTTTGCGCTCTGCACTTCAAATCGAATGATATCATTTATGCAAGTATTAATGCAAAGATAAGACGCCTCGATCCAGATGCAGTACCATCAAAGATGTTACCTGCTATTTCATCAGATGAGAGGTAATGATCAAAGTGTGGGTATGTTCTCAAATGCCTTAGTGCAAAGGCATATCGTGAAAATAACTACAACCGCAGTACGCCAAACAGATGTGAAGTATCGCATAAAATGTATACTTTCGCCAATTTAGTAATAATATTGGTCCTGATTGGCAGTAATTAATTTGAGAAAGAATCCTTAATTTAATGTGTATATATGTATATACATATATGGGGAAATCTTTTGAGATGGGGACATTCTGCGTACTGGCATATTGTTTCCGAGACAAAGCAGCTGCACTGCCAAGTGCGGTTTCTGTGCCTTCGTCAATAATATTTATTTATGTATATGTGTAAATATCGTAAATAGTTATTCACAAAAAAAAAATCGCTTTAATTACTAACTTATTTGCTAAAATCGAGAAAATCAGGAAATTTCTAGTGCAACTCGCATAAATTCTGAAAAAAAAATATTGAAAATATTGACAAACAACCTATCACAGAATTTGGTTGAAGAACGCCCTATCTCAGAATTCGGTCCCAAACCAAAGCCGAAAGAGGGTTAATGTAAACAAATATACGAATTGTTTATATTTAAATTTTCAAATAAGCGTACGTCAAATATTGCTTTCACTTTGTTTATTACATTATGCTATTAAATTGCAAAGTCATAATTAATATCAGTGATGACAGGTAAGTCCCAGAAGGGTTCTACCATCACAAAGTAGGTTTTGTGAAAATTGCACATAGAGGGTATTGAATATAAGCCCTCGATATGTGTTTAGGTAGTACTCAAAAACGTTGTCCAATTAGCTTGGTTTTGGCACAAGTTATTTTCTTACTCAACCCCCTCTCTCTTATAATGAGTTACGTAATAAAATAAGTATGGTCACATGTACATAAATGGTTTCTTCTAGCGATTTATTATGCCATTATCGAAATTCCTAAATTAAAAAAAGAAAAATATTTACTACATGTCTCGCAGATATGGCTTGAGGAGAGATTCCTAAAGCAGTTAGTCTTCATAAAACACTTCATTTTCACTTGAGGTTTCAGTATTTCTAAATTCTCCACCGATATTATTTACATATATTCAGAATAAAAATCCTGCTTTATGACACATTTACCAAACATCGCTGGAAACTTCCTGAAAAGAATACGAATGTTTTTGAAACTAATTTGTGAAAAGAATGTTCAAAGCTCTATTCACTTTGAGTAAAATATTTCTACATTTCAATCCGTAACTTCTCTCAAGGATTTGCCTTTTTGCCATTGCTCATCAATGGTCTTTGCGAGTCGGCGTAAGTGTATTTGTACGCTGCTGAGGCTGCTATTTTTTTTTTGCTATCACATACTTCCATTTTCACTATTTATCACCATTAAAATGGATTATTTATCATCAAAAAATTTAGGAGATATTTTTGGAGATAGCTAAAAATTCGAAAAAATGTTAACTTTCCTATTTTAGCATTTTAGCGATAGCGAAAGTTAGAATCCGACTGATGGTCGACACATTTGGCTTTTTGATTTCGAAAAGAACTTCATTAGCAAGAAACGCTATGTTTTCAGATCTAAATATTTTAGCATCCTTTCCAAATTGTTATCCATAATTTTCATCTTCCTTTGATAAATAATTGCAAAAAATACACGTTTTTTCTTCTAAGAGTTTCATGGAACTTTCTCACATATGGTTGACAACCGAAAAAGGCTTTTCTTTTTTCGAACATCCAATCAGCCAAACTTCAAACAACTCGCCTTTTGTATTAGCATGATAGCCCAGAAAAAACCCGTTTTTCTTGAAAACGGCTAAAAACGGCGGATTAAGTAAAATAAAATCAACTCACTACATCTTAATTTATTCATTTCTGTTTCCATTTTGTTTGCCGAAAGTTAACAAAATTGTAAAAGTTTACATAAAATCATAAATGGAAATAAATCAGAAAACGTTTGAGGTTATGCAAATAAGTCAGGTTTTTTTGCAAACAAATGATAAAAAGTCACTTTTTTAAATTGGTACATAGGTTCTTACTTATAGTTTGGTTTTCCATTTAAAATTTTTCTCTAACTATTCGAACTTAAAAAAAAAATGCACTTGAAACTTACAAAATAAACCGGTTGCGCAAAAAACGTGTCAATAACGTTTTGAAGGTGTAACTTTGGTTTATTGCTGTCTAACGGTGTTTTTTATATTAAGTGAAGTTTCTGTTATTGTGGAGTATTCCCTACAGAATAGCAGGGTTGGGCATTTTTGCACTACCACTGAATTGCACTATCACTG
>NW_016195888.1:0-2979 GCF_001687245.7 Rhagoletis zephyria | reverse complement strand
ACAGTGTGCCGTGCAGGAAAAGCTAGGTAGGTGTACAAAATTATTTACTAATATTTTTGGGGTATACTTAGCGTGCTGATTTCCGATAAACCATTTGTTTTTTTAGATACATAATTCTTGCGAACTTTGCAAAATTTTCGGTTGTTGAAATTAGGAAATCTATATTTTTCATTACCATGGTAAAGATTTATTCAAGCAAACGATTTTGGAAGCTGCGAACTCGCACAAATGGGAAAGGACTTTGTTGTTTACGTCTACTGTGTAAAATAAGCAATAGTAGTTTTGTTGTAAATCGAACAGTTGTCATCATATATTACTAGGTACTCCTTAGCCCATACTATTTACTTAAGTACGAATAATATTTCTAAAAAATGTCGAAAGTTTTCAAACACAAGCGAAAAAAATCGTTAACGTGTTCTTGAGACTTTGCCCTCTCGACGAAGCTCAGTACATAACATATGTACAAAAATGCCCAAAATTCAGAGGATTTTTTGTTGCTCATCTCCCACGGAAGCATACTATTCCTTGGAACATTTTTTCGTATTCATATTTATGCATTTATAAAAACTGTTCGTAAAAACCAGCGATTTTCGACGAGTTACACCAAAATTTTTTCTTCATATCACCTTCAGCAGCTTTATTAGCATCATGTAGCTCAAATTTTGGCTTAAGAAAGCCATAGAGTTGAACATTTTTATCACGTTTATCGACCTTTAACCATTCTTTGAAAAATTCCAAACTTGTAACATAGTGTATACGCTCCGAAAAAAAAAAAATCGGAAAAAGTCTGAAAACGTCCTGAATAAAGCTCATATTTTTATAAACCCAATTGATGTTGCTATATAATATATGAAATCTGGTTCGATGATATGCTCAATGTAAGGCTGCCGTCTGAATTATAGAAATCGGTTAACGTGGTGCAAAGTTATGCGGTAACATTCATAAAAAAATATTCCGATGAATTGATAGCTTCTTTCTTTTTTTGAATTCGATTAAAAATATATACATTTTTCCATATATCCAAAACACTTCTAAAATAACTGTTCTTTTTAAATACAGAAAATCAACAAAAATATTTTAGGGTTTTTGAACACTGTCACATTCCAGATTAAAAAAAAAACTTTCAGTCAAGGCTTTGCGGATATCCTTTATTATATAAGTTACCCTTCTCTGGAATCCGGCAATGGATTTTGTCCACCTAGATCGTTCCACACGACACACTGTGCAGCGGAATGAAATTGAAATTACTAAAAATTATTCTTCTGTTGCTATGTTTAATTATATATTATGTAAATATGTATTTGTTTATTCAGCTTCATGAGTAAAATTTTCACACTTTTTCAATGGCCTGCACGCGTTGTAAATATACTCGCACATACATATGTTTGCACATTAGAGTGGTCCGAAAATGCTTGTGAAAAAGTAAAGTCGACATTTTTAGCCTCTCATCCCCAAGGAAAAAAATTTACTCCTATTTTTTATTTGGAAATGAAAAAAAAAATATATAGAGGTCGCTTAAACCGCTCAAAGTTTTCCATGTATTTTATATGGGAGAAAACAACTTTTCGCAGAAATGGTTAGAATTCTTAAAAATCAATGTTTTTCGATCGAAAAACTCTGTTTCTCTGCAGAAGATTCCCAATAATAATACAAAATTATTTATTTAACCATTTTTTATAGTAACTATATTAAATAGGTCTGCTAAAAGNGGGTTTTATTATTGAAAGTCTCCTGAAGAGAACCAAAGTTTTGCGAAATATATTGATTTTCAAGAATTCGTAACCATTTCTACGAAAAGTTGTTTTTTCTCATATAAAATGCATGGCAAACTTTGAACGCTTTGAGCGACCTCTAAATATTGTTTGATTCAAATAAAAAATAGTGGTATACTTCTTTTCGATATAGAACAAGCCTAGAGGGTGAGAGCATTAAAATTCCGACTTTACTTTTTTTGGACCACCCCAATGTACATACACATGTGCATATACTCGTAATTAGTACGCATAGAAGTTTAAGTATGTTGGAGCCTTATATGTTTATTGCATTAAAACTTGTTGTTGTTATCGCATTGTTGTCATTTGTGTAAATAACTCATTACGGACAAAATAAAATGTTCCCCAGTAAGGTACATAATGGATTTTTTTTTTTTAACAAAGATATCGTGAATACCCT
Source organism: Rhagoletis zephyria (assembly GCF_001687245.7). Classification (NCBI taxonomy): domain Eukaryota; kingdom Metazoa; phylum Arthropoda; class Insecta; order Diptera; family Tephritidae; genus Rhagoletis; species Rhagoletis zephyria. Next base: position 807 of record NW_016195888.1, on the reverse strand, counting down.
AATAGGTTGATCAAATAGTGGGTAGCTCAATGTTCATAAATCGGTATCTTTTTAGAAATGAAGGAATGAATGGTTTTTATCTGAATTCTGGTTCACAGAAGTAATATCGAATATATACGGACATTCTTCCATTGCTTGCTCAATTAGATTTTTGCTTAAGTCGACTTAAGACAGTACTGTCGTATGTACCTGGTCTTCTATTCTAAACTTATAAATTATTTTTGGCTTTTCATGCAAATTGCTAAAAATTCTAATATATACATGTCACCAATAAAAAAATCTCTACGTGCTGAAAGATGTATTTCAAAATCAATATTTCAATTTAGCATAACTTGATATTCAAAAAATTACATAATCATGTGTAATCGTTAGTTTGGATTTAAATTTTTTTGATAAAAAATAACCATTATAATGGATACTACGTTTTTTATGATGGATCTAAGACAATGTTATTGTATGTATATGCGAATGTGGACTGAAGTACAGCAGCTACCATTTGAAGTGTGGCTTCGGGTTACCACACTTCTTCAAATACTGTGGCTTGTAAAAAAAATTAGTTTGAATTTGCAATAAACCTAGATAAGACTTTTTTCCTCTTACAAAAAAGTTGCAGAACAAACGTTGTTAGTGAATAGATGTTGAAATCCGCAATAAAATCAAAAGATTTTTCTATAAAAAAAAGCAGAATAAATGTGAACGAAGGGCTATTCTGTCGAAAATCTGCATTTTATTGACTAAATTCCTTAAACTGTCACCACCATTGCTAACTGTTTGTCGTCTGTAATAAAAATCTTCCCGAACCATTAT
>NW_016195887.1:0-2979 GCF_001687245.7 Rhagoletis zephyria | reverse complement strand
AGAAAGTATTGCCAGCTGCAGTAAAAAGAAAGAGGGCAAGTAACTTGAGGAAATTAAACCTAAGGAGCATTGCGTACTCGCGATGCAGTGAATTTAATGCAAATCCGCAACCAGCCAAAGAAAGATACCAAATGAAGGCAGTGAGTAAGGACCGCAAGCAAGTACATATATGTATGTTTGTATGGCAGGAAGCAAGCAAAGGGCGGTGGCTGTCAGGCATACNACAATGTGCATCTCAACTGCGCTGCAAAAACTTACAACAACATTATGTAGAAAGTATTGCCAGCTGCAGTAAAAAGAAAGAGGGCAAGTAACTTGAGGAAATTAAACCTAAGGAGCATTGCGTACTCGCGATGCAGTGAATTTAATGCAAATCCGCAACCAGCCAAAGAAAGATACCAAATGAAGGCAGTGAGTAAGGACCGCAAGCAAGTACATATATGTATGTTTGTATGGCAGGAAGCAAGCAAAGGGCGGTGGCTGTCAGGCATACTAGTGCCACTGCAAAATTAAATACAGTACTCCTTATGAGATTCCAAGTTATTATGAAAAATTAAAAAGTTGCCGCGGCGCAGGTTGGGTTGCAACATTTACTGAGTGTTTGTTTTTGAGCTGTTTTGTTAGCTGCCACGCCATTGTATTATATAGTGAGCTGACAGCGGGCGTAAATGTTGTCGTTGTGGCAGCTCCATAGTATAAACCAGGGAAGGTGTGTCTTTTGCATGTAACTTTAAAGAAGCTTACTGTCTATGCTACCTTCTTGTTGTTCTTGTACCTTCTTGTCTCAAAGCTTATTTACACTTTTCATATGCACGTGCGCGTGTATGCAACTTGCATATGAATATGTATGACGCATACAGCTTAAAAGTGGCATAAAAAGCTCGCTATAGACTAGTCACTNATAATATGTATATATGTATGTATGTATCTTTAATAAGGAAGAAGCATATTTTTATAAACTTTTAATTTTTGATTCCGAAAGGGTCTTAAAACAATAGTTTCCTTAGAGTAGTATCTGCTCTTCTGATTACGAAATATACTTACGGAACTTGAAAAATAAGTGTAAATGGCAAACGCTAGAATAACACGAACGGTGACCATCGGCATCCAAATATTATCGTTTGGATGACTTTAAAGATGACTTTACCCATATTGATAATTATGCCTATGACAAACGAGTCGATTACTATCCAATATCTAGTATACAAAAGGCAAGCGTCCTGCTTCTCATCGCATAGCGCTCAAACTGTTTTCAAAGCATCCATCCAGCCTGAAAGTATGCAATGTATGAAGATTCTAATCCGCCCTATTCTAACAAAGTGCCTAAATTCAGCGTGTTACTATTGTGATTTCTACTAAGTGCTAAATAAATACACAATAATTTAAAAATATGTTTTCTAGCATCATACTCGTTTTAGCTGCATATTTTGAGGCTTAGTAGAAATCAAAATAATAACGCGCTGAGTTTCGGGACTTTATTAGAATAGGGTGGTGAAAATTAGGTTTACAATCGTGCGAGTAGAAACTGTCGGGCCGGAATAGGCATACATATATTCGAGTCCCGTCGTTGACTAGTGGAGTTCGGGCGAAACCGAAATTCTCGCACCCATTAAATGTACCGTTTTTTCATTAGTGTGAAAGTTGCCATTTTCAGTTATTGAGAAAGATATTTTATCATAATTTGGAGATGACACGCCCGGGTTTCAAGGTTTTATAAAATAAATTTTTTCTTAAAAGATTAAAAGTACAATATTTACGGCTTAACTGAAAACTGCCCGAAATAGTCTTGAAATATCAAAAAATAAAAATAAAACACGAAGAAATTAAATTCAAAAAAAAATCCCAAAGTCCTTTGGGCAAATATCAAAAAGTAAAGCCACGATGAATTCCGAATAGTTCCGAAAAAATGCGGATAATTTCTTTTTTGAAGTTTTAAAATATAAAGAAAATCATTTAGCATAGCATTTATTATAACGACTATCCCTTTATGTATGAGTCTAAGTAGATCCCTTGGCTGCCTCCGGCCCATCTTCGACCAGAAAGACCGATCAGGTGCATATGTCCTTGTTTTCGAGCTATGATCTAATATTCACCATTATTTATATTTCAACCTTGTTGCTTTCTTAATGCTCCGCTGCTAATGCTCAACTAAAAACCACTACAAAAACTGCAGAAATTAAGAAGTAAAATTGTTTATGTTGCATATGATTTGCTAGTGATGATCGTCCTCCAGTATATTGGTCACTTTCCGTTCAGCCTTTTCCTCAATAAAGAAAATCTTACTCCCCCATTTCTTTGAGGCTAACTCCAAGGTGGCTTAGCTGGCCATTTCATCCGCAGCGCAATTTTCAGCCATATCGCCATAGCTCATTATTCGTATATATGTAAATAAGTCTGACTAGGAAATATTTAATAAGTCGCAATCGAAAGAGAGCTCAGGCACTCCCCTCTAGCTATGAGCTTCCCGTGGACGAACCCACTGACGGCAGCCATTACCTATGAAGTCGGCGGGCATGATGTTAAGTGCCTAGTGAAGAACATGGGTCTAACTTGGATTTATGGTGAGTCCACTCTACGCCCATCCAGAAATTCATCCTGCGCTCAAAGCGCTACGTCCGCATAGGACATATGTCCGTGTTATGTCTGTGTAGGTCAGCCTCTTCTCACCAGTTACTACGGCAGGTCATTTACAGCCACAATCTACAGAAAGAGTTAAAGCTTAACAGGGTAGGGCATTTACAAAAATTATTACAAATCAAATTCGAAAAAGATTTTACGAAATAATTTATGCTACGTCCGCATAAACAATTACAATTGCCTAAAACAATTATTAAGCTTAAATAAAACATTGACAAAGTACAACTTAGCTAGTCTCCTGAGCAAGTTAAACTCCCAAATGAATAACATTCTCGTATACCATTAATTGGGTTGTATGTGTGTACATTAGGGTGGTCCTAAATGCATGTGGGGGGGGGGGGG
>NW_016195885.1:0-2979 GCF_001687245.7 Rhagoletis zephyria | reverse complement strand
GCTTAAAGCTTACCAGCAGAATTTATGTATTTACGCCTTATTATACATATGTACGTATGTACATAAATCTATGATATGTTGTTGCATGCTCCCTTTTCACTTGTAGTACTTTTATTCCTTGAATATTTTCAGATTTTTGTGGTTACTTAAGCGTGCATTTGTGATAAACAGCATAAATTTACAGAATCAAGCTTGCATGCACTGAGTGAAAAAGGAAGCAAAGCGGAATTACTTGACAACAGTTTTTGGTTATAATACATTTCTTTTATGTAAAAAATTGTTGTACCTAAATTTGTGTGTTAGTTACGGTGACCATTAGAAACGATTTGGGCGGGACAGTTCCGATATTGAGAAAAAGTCGGAACGTAGAAGAACGTAGAAGAATGATTAAGTATTATTAATTTTAACCAGATTGTATAATAATACCACTTTCTAAATATCTCTACGCCAGCACCACCTAATGAGTTTTCTAGTAGCCTATAATATGACCATATATATATGTACCTATAGACCATGAGTTCTACCTTTTTGTGGTCAATAAAGATTTCTTGGATCAAAACGCTCGAAACTATAAGAATACATAGAGTACATTCCAGTTAAGTATTAAAAATGCAGCCTCAAATTCTTTAAATTCGAAGTTGTCCATTTTTAATTGCTTGCCGTATTTGGTCTGAATCTGTTTAAAAATTTAATGGCGTATAATGGAAATATTCTTACAGTTTCGGACCCTAGAAAATTATATTGACCTCAAAAGAGAATAACCCATTTTCTTGCGTGTTATTCACATAACTCGCCATAAGAATGGAGGTAGACCAAAATCCCACACGGTAACAAAACACCTTGCGCGCGCAACCAAAAAGTTGAAAAAGAAATTCCAGAGCCGCGACTGGCGTTCCCGTGGGAAACACCTAATCAGCAAAATACCTCTCACGTTGGCAGCATACGGGCTTGGCTTTTAGACTTAGCTTTAGAATTAAAATATTTTGTAAGTTCAGTTGTTAAATAGAGAGCAACGAATAAAGACCGGTATCGTCCGGAATAATTTATTTTTTTAAACCCACCGGGTAGCCGGGAGTTATCAAATCCACATCCTCTTTCCAATAACTACCACTTTGCGCCATAAGTAGTTCTTGATAGCATATCTAGCTGTGTAAAATTTCAGAACATTATGGTAAGCTGTTCCAAAGATAATCGATATGAGAAACTCAGTTTATCAGTTTGGTAAAGCATAGCGATCATACGAAATATATTTCATTTTTTTATGTATATATCCATCTCTCAGTGTATAAGAATTTTAGGAATATCCTGACCCCAGCGCCTCCTTCGTGTAATTTTTTATTCCAAACATTATTGTTCAATTGGCTAACAAATGTTCTAAATAAAGGCAAAATCTGCAATTAAATGCAGTTTTTCGGAATATCCCGACCACAACGCCACCTAGCGATTAAATTTTTAGTAAGAGTATTTCCTTGCAAGGTGATGATCTACCTTCCAAATATGAACGAAATCGGTCCAACCAGTTTGGTTGTTTAGTGACATACAATATACGAAAAACTTTATGAAATTGTAAAATTGTGACGTCTCACAGTGCCGCCAAAGTGGACAAAAATCGAGAAATTTGTTGTCTGCAATATAAGCGTGTTTCATATTTTTGTAAAGGTAATTTATCCACTAAAAAGTTTAAGATAGGAATTTTGCTATATAATAAATTATACGCCGCCAGGAAGCCACTAAAGTCGACAATTTTCATACTAAGAATATTAATAAGAGCATAACCATGCGTAAGCTCTTTACGGAAACAAATGTCAAAAATACATTCTTTGAAATAAAATGTTGGTTTGACGTTTTTTATTTCCATATAGATAGTAGAGAGTTACAGGATTAAACATTTTGGAACAAAATTAAATACAGTGTGTACCTGCGGTATTCCATAAAAACAATTTTTTTTTAATAAAAATTAAAAAAAATGGTAAATTTTAATGGAATGAATAAAAAATATATGTAAAAATATGTTATTTTTTATTTATTTATTAAATAGTACGGGTTTCTAGCTTTCGAAAGAAGAAATAGAAACCTGCTAATTTTTTGCTCTTTGTGAAGTAAAGTGTTTTTTGGTAATGCATAAAATATTTTTTTTATTTTTTGTCAGTTTCATCAGATCTGCACGCATCGTTCTATTTTCAAAAATGAAGTGTCAGATTAAAAATCTTGACCTGTAGACAATAGAGGTGTAATTTTTCTGAAGAGTTGCCACCTGTTAAAAAATTAACAATGTTTTCACTCTTCACTTATTTCTTACTAAAAATGTCAAACTTTTCTTTTGTCTGGTACCCATATTGATGTACATTATTCAGTTACCACATTCCCTTAATTAAAGTGAATTTGATTTTTTAAACATGTCACAAGCCTTCTACGTGGCGTTAAAAAGTAACGCATTTTAAAAACTATTTCAATTGATACGCATATTGTAATATCTAGTCCATTTAGCTTATTAAATAATTTTAATAAAATTTACAATAGGTGGCAACGCGTTTCAAAAAAAAAAACAAGATTCTATTACTTATCTACAAGCCAAGTCTTGTCATTTGACACCTCAATTTTGAAAATAGAACGAACTGTATGTACATACCTATGTTAATGCCACAAGAACCCAAATTTTCAACTTCAAGCTGCATTTATAGTGAAAGTATGAAAGTTATCCAAAAAGGAATTGCATTTTTGAATTCAGCATCCTCAAGAAGCAAATTTTCTTTTTTTTATCGAAAAACCTGCCACACAGAAGTTCCAAGAAAGTAATTTTTACAGAATTCGGTTCAGCCGTTTGGGCAGGTATCGCGGTCATACGAAAGACATTTAATTTATGTGTATTTATATGTATATATTTTTTTTTGCAATGTACATTAAATTGCAAAAAAAAGCTTATCTGCATCATCAGCATTTACCCAGAAATTTACATATATTTCGTTGCAATTTGCAACA
>NW_016195884.1:0-2979 GCF_001687245.7 Rhagoletis zephyria | reverse complement strand
AAATAACCGAGCCGTACCCAACAAAATACCTTTTGCTAGTTCAAATTTCAATTTTAAGAACAAAATGTTTGTAAATAAATAAAAAATTAATAATAAAACTTGGACTATTTTAGATATTGCATACGGTAGCACGAAATGTCACAATCTACTTAATTGTCAGGTTGTTAATATGGCGACGAAAAAGTGACAATGGAACTACCTTCTTTTTTGTATCATGGTTTTTCTCTTGGCATGTTTTTCAATATTTGGGGTTGAGGATAGAGGTTACACAATTCCAAATCATCTCACTCAGTTATAATGTTTCAAGACCCAGGTTCGGTTCCGTTGTTTCGAAAAATATCCAAAACATGGCGTTTCTAATAGGCCGTGGTTATGCCACCAATTTTAATTGGCAATCAAAAGAGAAAAATTTCGGTGATTGGTGAGAAGTGGTTACGCTCTGTTTGCTTATTGGCGAGCACAGGGTTGCTTCTTAAGAAATGCCTTTTTCCATTTCATACAATTTCGCACACAATGGCAGCACTGAAGTAAAAATGCATCAAAATTGAAGTCGCAAAATAAAACTTGAAGAACAACCTAATATTTTTTCTATCTTTAATATTTAATTTATATACTAATATTTTTTTAATATCTACATTATCATAATAATAAAAAAAAATTTTACTATTCTAATGTTTAATACTAATACTTTTTCGCAAAATAGCGTATTGCCACCCTGAAAAATTGGCGTGCTGGCTGTTCGATTCACCCAGCAACTCGTGCTGGCTCATGATTCAATAATACAAAGTTCGATAAACTGACAGTTGTCTCTCTCGCACCGCTCCCTTAGCAGTGGCACCGTGTTGCTTCTTAGCACATTTACTTGGAAACAGTGTAGCGTTGGTTTGAAATAAAAGTAAAAGCTTTTGTGCAATATGTTTATTTGTATATGCATATGAAGCATATTTAACTGATGAAAATATAAGCATTGGATGTTTACATCAATCTCATAGTAGTCTTATATTAATTTTGAGTCATTATATTTATACAGATAAATAGCACATAAATTACGTAATTCACGTAGATATATCATTATTACGTTCAACATTTCATTTAAAATGCCAGATTTCCTGCAAATACAATTTTCGCACCAAGAGATTTCATTCTTCCCCTTCTCCGTCCTTCGTAAATGCAACCTTTTGTAAGGGAGTGTCAAACCGCAGCTGTCAATAATTATCTAACCTTGTATTTTTGAATCATGGGTGCTGGCTGTTCGATATCGATCCGTGCTGTGCACNCGTTTCTAATAGGCCGTGGTTATGCCACCAATTTTAATTGGCAATCAAAAGAGAAAAATTTCGGTGATTGGTGAGAAGTGGTTACGCTCTGTTTGCTTATTGGCGAGCACAGGGTTGCTTCTTAAGAAATGCCTTTTTCCATTTCATACAATTTCGCACACAATGGCAGCACTGAAGTAAAAATGCATCAAAATTGAAGTCGCAAAATAAAACTTGAAGAACAACCTAATATTTTTTCTATCTTTAATATTTAATTTATATACTAATATTTTTTTAATATCTACATTATCATAATAATAAAAAAAAATTTTACTATTCTAATGTTTAATACTAATACTTTTTCGCAAAATAGCGTATTGCCACCCTGAAAAATTGGCGTGCTGGCTGTTCGATTCACCCAGCAACTCGTGNACCCTGAAAAATTGGCGTGCTGGCTGTTCGATTCACCCAGCAAGTCGTGCTGGCTCATGATTCAATAATACAAAGTTCGATAAACTGACAGTTGTCTCTCTCGCACCGCTCCCTTAGCAGTGGCACCGTGTTGCTTCTTAGCACATTTACTTGGAAACAGTGTAGCGTTGGTTTGAAATAAAAGTAAAAGCTTTTGTGCAATATGTTTATTTGTATATGCATATGAAGCATATTTAACTGATGAAAATATAAGCATTGGATGTTTACATCAATCTCATAGTAGTCTTATATTAATTTTGAGTCATTATATTTATACAGATAAATAGCACATAAATTACGTAATTCACGTAGATATATCATTATTACGTTCAACATTTCATTTAAAATGCCAGATTTCCTGCAAATACAATTTTCGCACCAAGAGATTTCATTCTTCCCCTTCTCCGTCCTTCGTAAATGCAACCTTTTGTAAGGGAGTGTCAAACCGCAGCTGTCAATAATTATCTAACCTTGTATTTTTGAATCATGGGTGCTGGCTGTTCGATATCGATCCGTGCTGTGCACAACAACAATTGCACGGTGATTACCAATCGAAATTGGTGGCGTAACCACGGCCATAGCGATCGCCCTCGTCAGCCAATAGTAACTCTTCTGTAAGGCGTCGTAGCGCTATAGTCCTTTCGTATGTCCTATCATTCGTGTTTCTACATCAAAATGCAAACCACGAATTGAAGAAGCTTGTGCAAACACCAAATATATTTGTATTTCTTGCTCTTTCGTTGTCTGCTCATACCAGTGGCGTAGCCAGGGGGGGGAGGGGGGTGGGGGGGTGAAATTGGGGGGATAGACTCCTCCCCTTCGTCAGTGAAATGAAAATTTTTATTTTTGAATTAATAACACAATACTATTTTACCCTGAATATATAAAATTATCGGTTGGTGGATTATGTATTTGAATATTTGTGAAATACACTAGGCCATTTTGCTTAGTTCCCCACAGTGTTGGGAAATAATCTATAATCTATACAAAAACTGTACTTTCCGATTGTAAATTGTATCGACTTTTTAATTTGCTCATATGCATGCATGCATACATACATAGATTCCCTTCAAGACCAATGCTTTGATGGTATTCACGGGAAAGNCACTTTTAACATAAATGTCAAGGCAGATATTTTAAGATACACTTCTTAACAAACAAATTTTTTAAAGTTATTATGAATGGATGAAGAATTTGAATTCCGTACTAAAACTTGACATTTCAAGTGTTTATCAAAACTTTATACATGTTA
>NW_016195883.1:0-2980 GCF_001687245.7 Rhagoletis zephyria | reverse complement strand
ACGAACACTTGAATTGGACACTTGTCGTAACTTGTAACTGGTTGTTACTGAAAAATGATGTCCAGAACTGTTGCAGCACAGTCCATATTTTAAAAATTGCGGGTTTTTGTATATATATCGGGAAAATATCAACCAGAAAAACAGAAAATACTGTTCCAAGTGGGTTTTTAGACGCCAAATGAATTGAGATATCACGACCGAGTGTGCGAAAGTGTAGTCGTCATTTAATCGTTGCATCATTATTACGAAGATGAAGCAATTATGATTGGACGAGCAATGTGCAGAAAGTCCTACGCTTTCCAGAAACTAGTCATAAATTGTGATAGCTATCTGTAAAGAAACAAAACTAATATTGTATTTTGGTTTGGCAGCACTGTTTAGTGGACCACTTTCACGGTTGCCACACACTTACCGCCCTATTCCCACAACACTGACAAAATTCATCATATGATTATTGTCACAATTACTGCGCCTAAAACATAATATAAACATTGTTTCACCGTTGTCACTTACTCAGTAGGTCATAACAATAAAACTGACAATTGTCATACGACAGCTTAAAATAAATTTGCGGCATAGTATTAGGCGCAGTAGTACGGCCACTGAGTTTTGTCAGCCGTGTGGGAATAGGGCGGTTAGGCTGAATTTCTTTATTCATTCTGAACGTTTGGAATAAACTTTTTTGTTTACTTATTCTTTAGAACGTTTCTGATGATATGTTAACGTATATTTCAAACGTATTCTGTTTATTCCGGCTGTGAAATGGGATTATCCGGAATGTATAAAGAAACGCAGCCTTAGAAAAAATGTTCCCAAATTTTTTTAAAAAGATTAGCAAAAAGTTACTATAAGTATTAAAAGCCTTTTGTCTTTTGTAATAAACAATGGGCGTTACATTTACTCTTTCAAGCTTATATGAAAGTTGCCACGCAACTGTTTTATTTATCTATCGATTATCTTTGTTAGTAGCTTGACTTCAACACTCTTTTATTATTTTTACCTTTTTTTCTACATCAACGAACCGTACGCTGCAGTGCTGCCGTTTGCTGATTTTTGAGCGAAGTGAAAACACGATATAAGGGAAATGTTTTTGGGAGTGACTTGGGAGGAAAAGTGAATCGATTATCGAGTTGACGACTGTCATGCACAATTAGGAATTTGGGGGTTTTCGGTTAGGTTATTTATCGCCTGATTGGTTAATCGATTATTTTGTTACCACAATAAAAGTAATTTAAACCTTTATTAATTTATAATTTATTATGCTCCTGTGCAAATTTAATGCTGGAATATTTTTAAAATCACAATGTCTCAAACGTTGAGGAAAGAAAATCAAAAATTATAGCTCACTGATGGTATTATCACTAAAATATAATTAATCGACTATCGATTCACAACAATAAAGTCATCACCAAATACACAGCAATAACGACATAAGGGTCTTTCCCGTACCCAACGCGGAATCCCGCGGGTGCCCGAAATAGCCCAGAAATCATTCCCGTACTCAACAAAATGGATAATAGAGAGCGAAAATTGGAACGTATTGGATCGTAAATGTATTCTTCTTTCTGCCCGAAACAGCCCGCACTTTTTCTCCAGTTAAAAATGGATGACAGGCTAACCTAATATTCGCGGCTTGCGTTTTGGTACGCATGCCGTCGAATTTGTTTTTTTGCGTCACCCGAAATTGACTTGCATGCGTTTGCATTTGATTTCATTGAGGGAAACGTCAAATCAAAATGTCACGACGAACAAAAATTGGAAATTGAGTTAGCTTCATACGCACGCCGTTCAATTTCGGTTAATCTCATACAAGTTGCAGGTGCATGAGAAATTTTTGACAGTAAATTAGCGGCGTGCGTGAATATTAGGTTAGCCTGTAAAGCGTCAAAGTGCATATCAGCTGTTTTGTGTTTATATGTTGCCTGCATTTACTTGGTGCTTTTAAGGAATAGTGAATGTATTTTCAATCTTTATATTCTTAAAATCAAATTTGTGAAACAGAAATTCAATTTCCAAGAGTTTGCATTTAAGTGACAAAAACAAAAACAACGCGAATCAACTGTTTCTCTAATTCTGGGCACGAAATATAGTTTTTTGCGTTCCCGTACTTTTGGATTATGTTCCATTTTTGAGAGCAAACTTTTCGCTTATTCTCTCATTACCGGATCCGGTCCGGATTGTTAGGGAAAGAATCTATCATGAGCTTCACTTAAATGTTTCATTTTTGATATAATATTAAAATGTATGAAAACTAAAATATAATTGTTATTTACAGTTTTTTACAAGCAAAAAAAACCTATTTTTATTTTCAGTACAATTTCTAAAGTGGAACCACTTTTTCCACAGGAACAAAAATTTACTAAACTTTCGGAATCAGGGAGCTGTTCTAAATAGGGGCAGAATAAAAATTAATTAATTTGTGATCCAGTGAAATCATTGATTTATAGATTTCCATCCCTTAGGCCAATTCCTGGTATTTTTATTTAAATTTAAATATATTTCATGATAAATATTTATTTTTTTAAAGCAATTTTAAATAAACTTTAAATCAATAAACCAACTTTAAAATTCTAAATAAACTGTTATGAAATACGAAAATAAATATCCTTTGAGGCAAGGATAGCTTCATTATCCCACAGGTTATTACTAAAATCTCGTCTGCATGTCGTTTAGACAATTTTTGGTGGAAAAATTAAAATGATAATCTTCTAGATTTGAAAAACCGCAGCCTACACCAAAACTCTAACTCCTCATGTGTATATAGATGTGTGCATATCGCCAATCATAAATCACAATTTCGTACCTATCATCAAGAACAAATTCATTCAATAAGAAATTAGTTGTGTGTAACTAATTTTATTCAAAATTTATTCAAAAATATTTTAACGTTTTAAGCATTTTGTCTGAAAGTTACCAAATGAGATCGGAAGATACCAAATTACCAAAAGAGAATAAAAGTTACCAATTTTGGTAACATTTT
>NW_016195882.1:0-2980 GCF_001687245.7 Rhagoletis zephyria | reverse complement strand
AAGGAAACTGCTGCTGTTTATTTATGCCTCGTTGACGGCTGACTTTGTAAAGTGAAAGGAAGAGAGGATTGGTAGTGGAAATTTCCATTGACTGAAAAGGTTGAAGAGAGGANGTATAAAGTTGAGTGCAACTTTCTTTCTTCTTTCTATTCACCGAAGTGGTGACTGACTGACTGGCTAATTCCCGTCTCAAATTACCGCTGCCTGCTGTGATGCTGTCGTCGCTGTTGTTGTGTTGTCCGGCGTTTGTGATTTGAGCTTTTAGCTACAGAGTTTGTGCTGCTGAGATTTTTGCCACTGTCCAGTGCTGGTCTTTGAGATGGGACACAGCATTCGCCTGCCTAGATCTTTTCAATTTGCAGCTCTCGGTAATTTCTGGACGAAAAGTAAAGAGAAAAGTTATGAAAAAAGTGAACCTGCTGCTGTTTATTTATGCTTCGTTGACGGCTGACTTTGTAAAGTGAAAGGGAGAGAGGATTGGTAGTGGAAATTTCCATTGACTGAAAAAGGTTGAAGAGAGGGCTCAGTTTTCAGAGTCAGTCAATCACTGCCGCCGCCGATCTACCTTTTGATAGTGCGCAATTCCAGAAAATCATTTCAAAAGGAAATTTTTGGAATTTTGAAAAGTCGTTTTATTGACTTGATTGGAAAGCAGCTAACTGCGCTGATTTGGCGCCTGTGGTGATTTCAGCATTCACAGCTACACACCAGTTTACTGTGCTCTTTTATCTCCTCTGGGATGCTCAACTTTCACTTTTTTACTGTAGTGTTCGGAGCAGCAGCACTTCTTTGCCCCTCTTGCCAGTTGATTGGCACTTCTGTCACCTTGCTGCTATTGAGGTTATCTTTGGTGGTAGTGGTGGTTTTGCCGATGATGATTTGCTGATCGATGACGAAGGTGGTGGCGTGGTCTACTTTCTGTGGTCGTCTTTCCTGCACCTCCTCGGATGTGTTGCCTGTGTAATCTCACTTTCTCATTACACAACACAGAGGGAGAGCTGTCGTGTGCAGGCGCCTGCCCGCCTGCACTTCTTATCAGGTCACCTTCGCCTGATTATTAGTAATTAGCGAGGAGAGAGAGAGAGAGAGAGAGAGAGATGTGTGCATGTGAATGTGTCTGTAAATTTTATGCATGTTTTCGTGTTTTATGCTGCCACTGCCTTTGCTCTTGTTTACACATTAGCGAACTGGCGGAAAAGACATTAGCCATTAGCAGAGACAGCTCTCTTTTTCTCTGGCTGGTAGGCATCTGTCGTCTTCCTAGGCTGCTGCTGCTGCTGTACGGCCATTTTCAGTAGACTCAGTTGTCTACAAGAAACACACTGACTGCGCTTCGTGCACGGAAGCGTGTGAACAGAGCAGTGTTGCCAATTAGGTGATTAAATTGCTGTTGCTGCCGCCTCTGTTTCTTTTTCTGGTCTTGACGACTGATGAGGCACAGACAGACGGAAACAGAACAGAACACAGAAAAAGAGACAGTCGTACACTGTCTTTTCACTCACTCTGTTCAGGTGAATGACGTCCTGCTTTTTGGGTCCTCTTCGCTCTTTTTCTTTTCCATGTAGCAGCGCTTGACTTTTGCCGCCACCGTAGTCGACAGAGACTTATGGTTCTCGCCTGTTTTTTCCGCCCGCTCTTTGAAGACTTGCCTCGTCTGAAGTAGTCAGTCGCCTTTTCCGCTGCCGCCATCGAGGACTCAGCGATCCGAAATTAATTGCAATTGATTGCCGCCTTCTGAGGAGTAGTCTACTGTTTTCAGTGTCGTTTGACTTTACTGCCGACTTCACTGTGATTTCCACACACACTGTATATTATTTGTTCAGTCGTTTTAAAGCTTTTTTGGCTTATCTCTCTGCCCTTTCTTCTTTGTACGATTCACTGCTCCGGCGAGCGCGCTTTTTCTCCAGTTCCCGATAACTCTGCTCTGCTACATTACGCACTAANTCGTTTTAAAGCTTTTTTGGCTTATCTCTCTGCCCCTTCTTTGTACGATTCACTGCTCCGGCGAGCGCGCTTTTTCTCTAGTTCCCGATAACTCTGCTCTGCTACATTACGCACTAACTGTCTCAGTTTCGTTTCGAATGGACTGTATCTATCTTTCCTCTGTTCCTCATTCACTAACTGCCTACTAACTATCAGTTTAGTTTGTACAGTGGCGGTGGTGATGGTGATGATGGTTATGGGTCGATTGTACAGTGTCGGAAAGGAGGTTGCCTGGGCAGTCAGTCAGTCAGTTTGGCCTGCCTACCAAATTACGCAGAACTCAGTGTTCTGTGTGGACTTTAAACGTAGTTTTCTCTCCCTTTAGTTTGCTTTATTCGATCGATTCGCTGCCGCTGCCGCCGCTGCTGCTTTCTGTTCAGCATTAGATCGTAGTTCTAAATTTACACTTTTTTTCAGTCGGTAAACTGCTGTACTGCTGTACGGTGGCTGTATAAATCTCCTCTACTCGAATGTCAAACTCTCGGTGTGTTTGCCCTGTGTGTGTGTGTGGTATATGTCAAACTGTCTGGCGATGTGTGTGTGTGTTTGGGAATCAGAGGCTTCTGAGAAATAAAAGTGCTCAAAGACCGTTTGCAGCAGCAGCGACAGCAGTGATTTATGGTACTCTTTACTCTTTCTCGCGCGCCTTTGACTCGCAAACTTTAATTTCCATTTCTCTTAGACGCTAGGCTCAACTCTCTCTCCCCGCGTGAACATTAACATCCTTTCCTCTTAGCTCTGTATAGTGTGCACTTCGGTGCACACGGTTCTCTTTTTCTGAGTAAGCCAATTGAGTACTGTGATGTCTCTCATTGTCTCCTCCACTTGAGTGTTGTTGTGCTGCTGCTGCTGCTGCTGCTGCTGGGGTTGCATGCTAATTGCGCCTATTGTCCCTATCCCCATTTCCAACTTCCTTTCCCTTTAGCTTTTTTCTCCGAGATGCAAATGAGTGCCACACAGTTTCTCTTCAGTGTTTGTACAGCTGAGCTGGTTGTTT
>NW_016195881.1:0-2980 GCF_001687245.7 Rhagoletis zephyria | reverse complement strand
CAATTTCAAGTGCAGCTGAATCCAAATAAATTTTTTTCTTTTAATTTAGCTGTCTTAAATTTTGCCGCCCCTTAATTCTGCCGCCCTAGGCTTCAGCCTATGTTGCCTGTACGATAAATCCGCCACTGAATATCTGTGTTCGTATGGAAAAGTAGCTTATGTCGAAAGTCTGGCTTTAGTATAAATCGGCATTCGCAGCATACGATTGCGAATGACTTACGGGCGCAAAGCCGTTAAACAACTTTTAGCAAATAAACGTGCAAGAAATAGTTCCGATACTAGCAAGTGAATATTCTTTTTAAGTCTCATCAAAAAATTCCTTGTCGTTTAAAAAATAAAGGGTATGCCGCATTATACTAAAGCCGGCCTTTCGACATAAGCTACTTTTCCATACGAACACAGATATATACACTTTCAAAAGTCGCTATAATATTTATTGTACGTATTTATACAAGTTCAAAAGTCTTTATCTTCTGATGAACTTAGAAAACTGCAAGAAAACGTGGTAGTTTCGGTGCCTAGTGGAAGACGTCGTAAAAAAGAAGCACACAAAAAAGTTACAAAATCTAGCTGTGTAAAAGTTACTGTTTCAAAACTCGCTATATTAATTTTTTATACATAAAATTTGCAAAAACTACCATACTGCGATTTTGTTTTTTAATGTTATTAGGCTCTTATTTATCCAAATTTTCAGATAATAAAAAAAAAGATACCATTTGGATTTTATTTGTTGTTGTAGAGGTTTTTTTTAATTTATGGCTTACTATTATAAAATCACATAACGCTGTTAGCAAGTGGACTACTCATATACTCTCATAAAAATTCATATAGTTTTTTTTATGAAACTTACGTATCTCTGACAAAGAGAGCTATCGCATTTTTATAAGACAAAAATAACCCTCCCCTAAGTGCACCATTAAATTCTGACAACGTATTCATAATGCACTCGTAGTACTCTAGCAGGGTGAAACTATAAGGATACTATTCTTCTAAACCAATTGCGTATCCTCTCATAAGACGCTTGTAGTAGGTGTTCTACGGAATCATAATAATGAGATTTTTGATGATGTTTTTTTTTAACTTTTTTCTTTGTGTAAGAAAAACTTGAATAACTGCTTCAAAACTGTACCGATATAGACTTATGTAAGAGGTATCAGTGTGAAGGTGTTTTCTCACCCTTTTTATTTCTTTGTAAAAAAAAACTCATCCACGTCCCTAATTTGTCTTTATCGAATACCAACACATCTTAATTCAACATCGAATGAGACGCGTNAAAAAAAACTCATCCACGTCCCTAATTTGTCTTTATCGAATACCAACACATCTTAATTCAACATCGAATGAGACGCGTTTACCTTACCTTCCTCTTTCATACTTTGAATGAGCTCATTCGCAAAGAAATTAAAAGGGTGAGAACATACCTTACCAATGATACCTCATGTGTCTAAATTGGTAAGGTTCTGGCTTAGTTATTCAAGTTTTTCTTAAACCAGTCTTTGAAAAAAGTTCAAAAACAGCATCAAAAATCTCATTATTATGATTCCGTAGAACATTTTTTTTTAAATATTTTTATGCAAACTTTTTAAGCTTAAACTGTTTAGTCATCTGACGCAATTTTTTCAAAATATATTCAAAAATTTATTGATATTTATTGATAAAAAAAAATAAATTTTTGGAGGTATTTTCAAATCGGTCCAGCTCACGTAAATCTTAATATTTTTACGAGATATTTTGGTGGATAATAGATTTTATAATTCCAGTGGAAAAACCGTACCGATTTGTTTTTGTNGGTCCAGCTCACGTAAATCTTAATATTTTTGCGAGATATTTTGGTGAATAATAGATTTTATAATTCCAGTGGAAAAACCGTACCGATTTGTTTTTGGATAGGGAGTGATGCAGTCTACTGTACATTAGCGTGGGCCGAAAATCCGCTTTTTTAGAATTTCGATTTTTGGTCAATATCTTACGCTCGCCCAAGTCCATCAAATTTCAAGTGGTAAAAAAAAAATTTCTTTGCTTACTTCGATTCTCTACAAAATAGGTCAATATATCAATTTATAATACTAATACTAATTGACCAAAAAATGTCATCTTTTACACAGATTGTTTTTAGAGCAAAATTAACCATATTTTTGCTTTTACCAATCACAATTCTAAAAAAGTGGATTTTCGGTCCACGTGATTACTGGGCCGTGCTATCATCATGCTAGCACAATGCCACTAAGTGCATTTTAAAAATTTCAGGCAATAGCCTCATGCGATTATTGATTATATTTTTTGTTTTTGGTGTGAAATATTTCATTTTTTATTTTTCTTTTAATCAAAACATAATGAAATAAAAGTGAAAATAAAAAAATATTTTGCCAGAACCTCGAAAATCCCGAAAAAAAAAATCCCGGAGAAGTATTTTCCTCAATTGTTTGCAGTTAATAAACTATTTGTCGGAGAAAATCAGTTAAGGTACCAAAATGTGCCTAATTACCTCAGCTTTCCATGAGAGTGTGAGATAGATTAAAATAAAAAAATTTTGCATTAAAAAATCGCATTTTTTATTTTTTTAGTAGCTTCATCATGTCTGATTTTTATTTTTTTTCAACCTGAATAGTTGCCAAACTGTAAAAATTTGAGAATAGAAACACCAAAACTGTAGAAGTTTCGAGTTTTTTCATACCTACGTACATAAAGTTTATACTAAAGTTTCTCGCAGTTTATACTAAAGTTTATGTACGCAGGTATGAAGAAACTCGTAACTTCTACAGTTTTGGTGTTTCCAGTCTCAAATTTTTACAGCTTACTCCATAAATTTTTACAAACATTGAGGTTGAGAAAAATGAAAACCAAACATGATGAAGTTAATAAAAAAATTTAAAAAAAATCGATTTTTTAATGCAAATTTTTTTTTATTTTAATCTATCTCACACTCTCATGGACAAATAGTTTATTAACTGCAAACAATTAAAAAAGATACTTCTCCGTG
>NW_016195880.1:0-2980 GCF_001687245.7 Rhagoletis zephyria | reverse complement strand
TTTTTTTATCACTTTATTTGTATTTTATTTATTTTTTAAATCTTTGTGAAATCTGTGTCACAATAAATTAAATATTGGCAGTTAATGGGGAAATTGCTTTAAATTGGTTGGTCGAAAGGGTAAACGTAGAGAGGGTTGAACGCGAAGAAGAGTAAAACTGAATCGAGTTTTAGTTAAAACAAAATTTTAGTGGAAATCAATATAACAAAGCAAATTATTTGTAAATCTTTTTATGAAATATTTAAGAGAAGCACATCCCTAAGTTAATATATTGTATTAAACATTTTATGTTCACAATTCTCCAATTTAATTTAATTAAAGTATATTTAAATTTTGTCAAAAAACCTTAATTTTTTAATATTTTAAAAATAAAAACTGGAATGAAATTACATATGCACAGAAAATAATTTTATAAAAAAAAACAAATTTTATAACAACTTTATTTTTACTTATTAAAAATTTTCGGCCCTTATGGATTTTTTATATACCGCTATGTAAAAAATTCGCATAAAAATTTAAATAAAATAAAATTTTAAATTCGAAACATTTATAAACCGAAAAAACGTATAAATCGGGATAGATATATTATTTTAAATTAATATCACTAATACATTTCTTATATACCGGAAAATAAGAAATTAGCATGACAATAAAAATTTAAAATATAATGTATTTTAAAACTAAAAATGTATAAACCGGGATAAAAATAGATTTTAATTAAAATTGGTATCACTTATAGTTTAAAACATTAAACTTCTAAGCTGGTTTATTATTTTATTTTTTGCGCTTTAAAATCGTTCTTAAACTAAAAAGTTTTAGGCATTTGTTTGACTTTATTTTGTTTCACCTACTTACTTTATTTCGTTTTTTTTTTCTTTTACTTCTTATTTTACTTTAATTGCGACTTTGTTTTTTGTTATTTTTTGGCCATTTAACAATTATATTCAACAATTTTATAATGAGCTCGAGGCCATTTTTAAATGAAAAATTTATTGTGGAAAAGCAACAACAATTTGAAAAAATGGTAGAAGTGATAGCTATTTCGGAAATCACCACATTAATAGATAATAAAATTTGATTTATTTATAACTTTGTTAAAACTCATATTAAACAAAATAAAACTTTTATGGAAGCTTTAACTATTTTTAAAATAAATCTAAATATTAAACTTTATGTAGTGGTCAAAGNTCTTTTACTTCTTATTTTACTTTAATTGCGACTTTGTTTTTTGTTATTTTTTGGCCATTTAACAATTATATTCAACAATTTNCTTTTACTTCTTATTTTACTTTAATTGCGACAGATAATAAAATTTGATTTATTTATAACTTTGTTAAAACTCATATTAAACAAAATAAAACTTTTATGGAAGCTAAAACTATTTTTAAAATAAATCTAAATATTAAACTTTATGTAGTGGTCAAAGTAATTATTCGCAATTTTTTTTATAATAATTTTTGGTTGTTAATTTTTCGCAAAAATATAGTTCATATTTTAACAAAAACCATATGAGTTAAATCTTCAAACTTGTTACAAAACTTAAAAACTCAACAAATTTTGATCAAAATTTCAAAATTTGTATTTATGTATGTATTTCAAAACTACATACATGTTGTTAATGGATTATAAAGCACAACAGAAAAAATTTCTAAAAAAATCAATGGTAATTTATAGCGACTTGAAACTATATTATACTAAAATTAAATAAGTTACAAAACCGCATACCAAATTTTATTCTAAAATCAAAATTTTGCTGAAAATTTTTTGAGGTTTTTTAAGTTTTGCAAAAGGTGTAAATATTTAATTGATATGGTTTTTGTTGAAATAAAAAAATAAGCAAAAAATCAACGAAAAAAAATTATTATGAAAAACATTGGTTTTTGTTAAAGTATGAACTATATTTTCGTGAAAAATTAACAAAAAAAAAATATTTTTAAAAACTGTAGGAACATTATTTTGACCACTGTATGTATATAAAAAGAAATTTACGTCCCAATTTTTAGAAAATTGCAATTTAAAAAATGTTATTAAAAATTGAGTCTCAAAAAAAATTTTTATTTTGAAAATTTCAGATTTTCAAATGAAACGAGGATAAAGTTGAATTAAATACAGCCAAAAACACAAGAAAAAAAGAAAAATAAAAAACTATTGAAAACTGTCTAAAATTTTCAAAAGTGAGACAGAAAAATAGTGAGCGTTAAACGAGAGCAAATCCAACAGTGTAGAACGCAATATTAAATAAAAAAATTCTTCGAAATTCAAAGAAAAAGTATTAGTGAAATAAAATTTTGCAATTTAAATTCAAAACTCCGAACCCCTACATAACTCGAAAATTAAAAATATTAATAAAATAAAAGCCAGTCATACGAGAGACAAATAAATATGTGCATAAATGCCACATAGCAACCACACAGCGCCAATTACGCCCTACGCTATGCAAGCAAAGCGCTACGATCAGCAATTCAACTATTTGCCGAACACAGTCTGTTTGCATTAAATATTTGCTTCAAATGTGCAACTGAGTGTATGTATGCGTTTCCGGTCAATGCACTGTTTAGTAATAAATAACCCCATACAAGAGACCAATCTGCGCCAACTTAATAAGTTAACTGATACTATCGAGCTGAGGAAAGTAATTTTATGAGCAAATGTGGGAGTAAGCTTTTATTGAAAATAAAAAGCAAAAAGCTAAATGCAAATAAATTCCATTGTATATTGTGCAGAATACATACTTCAGCAAGTGGAAAATAATAACATTGAATAAGCAGTTATACAAACAAAATAAGAAAAAAAACAGCAAAGTAGGTCACTGTGGGAAGAGTAAGTAAAACAAAAGTGAATTAACGGCAGCAAAAAGTGAAAAGGGAAAAAATTCAGTATTAAAAACTACTTCTATAGGCGGTGTAAGCTAATAAATACCGTTACAAATAAAAATTACTGTAACAAAGAAAATTGCTTATTAAAAAAAAATCCGCATTGA
>NW_016195879.1:0-2980 GCF_001687245.7 Rhagoletis zephyria | reverse complement strand
GAAAATGAGTGGTTGAGGAATAAACTGGCTCAAGTGGTATTGGACAATGTACCTGATGATGGCATGGTGTCTAACAATGGCGGCATTAATACAGAAATCAGCAACGAAGCAGAGGACAGCAGCGGCAGTAACCAAAGCAATGGCAGAGCAGCAAATGTCGTCGATAACGCAATGGACGGCAATATAGCGAGTGGCGGTAGTGGCAACGCAGCGAACGTCGCCAACGCAGTGAATACTAACCCAGCAAGCAACAGCTTTGACATTGCAAAAAATTGCGTTAGTGTTGAAAGCAAATGTGGCGTAGGGGTAATACCATTTGATGTCGTGAAGGATATGTTACCGGAGTACGATGGAAATGCAAATTTCGACGTTTGGGTCCGACAGCTAAAAAGCATTGGTGATGTATACAATTTAAGCGAAAGCGCAATGCGGGCATTAATGGTAAACCGTATCAAAGGCAAAGCTCAAGTATGGTTGCACTCAAAACCAACGTTTTTGGTTGAAAGCATAAATTCGCTTATCGATGAAATGCGAAGTGTATTCGCGCCGCATCAAAACAAAATGATTTTGCGAAAAAAATTTGAGGCGCGCAAGTGGCAAGTTGGAGAAGATTTTTTAAAATATTACAACTATAAAATTGCATTAAATAGCGGTTTAAAAATGGAAGAAGCTGAACTAATCGACCACATCGTCGAGGGCATCCCCGACGAGCAGTTACGTGTACAGGCATATATCCAGTGTTACAACACCAAAGCCCAACTATTGCAAGCTTTTGGATGTGTGGAGCTGAAGCGACGTACAGTGCGCGAAATAAAACCCCAGAAAGAAGTACGCTGCTATAATTGCAATTCAGTGGGTCACATGGCTGGTGTGTGTAAGAAACCAAAGCGTGATATGGGTGCGTGCTACAGTTGCGGAAGCAAGGAGCATCGGGTGGCAACTTGCCCTGACAGGAAGAAAGTCGTACATGTTGTCGATGACGAAAATCCTTATGTAAGGTATTTGACATTATCTTTAAGATGTTATATCAATGTTGATTTATTTGTAGAATGCCTATTAGACTCAGGGAGCCCGATCAGTTTTATCAAACGGTCTTCTTTGCCGAATAAAATAAAATTTGATGAATTTGTTTCTGTATCTTACTTTGGATTGAATAAAAGCAAGCTAAACATTTTTGGTAAAATTTGGTGTTATGTTCATTTTGAAACAAAAAAAAGATTGATATTAACTTGTTCGTGGTTGCCGATGAGTCTATGGGATATGACGTAGTTCCAGGTAGAGATTTCCTTCAAGCGAATCAGATGATTTTGATTTCTAAAGATAACATTAAAGTTTCGAGAGCTAAAAATGAGTGTGAATCTTATTGTTGTGTAAAGAAAATTCAGAAAATTAATGAAGATTTGCAAAGTGATAGATCAGAAATCGATAGTAGTGAGGAATATAAAAAAGATTTAAGCGAAAATGTGTGTATAAAGATAGAGGATACCGAAAATAAGTATAATCATGAGTTAAAGTGTACTAATAAGAAAGAGATCGATAATGCAGATGCAGATGAAAATCTCAAATGGTTATTGGCTATCGAGGGTGATACTGATAAGACACCTAATTTGAATGTCGGAAAAGATATTTGTAGTAACGATCACAAAAAGTTGAATGAATTATTTACTAAACTGTATGTGCAAGCCAAGCGTCCTGATGAACCACTGGTTAAGTGTGAGATGAAGTTAGTATTAGAAAATGCGAAACCTTTTCATTGCCCACCCCGTAGGTTATCTTACTCGGAAAAAGAAGAATTACAGAAATTATTAGATGAATATTTAACAAAAGGATACATTAAACCAAGTGAGTCGGAATTTGTATCACCCATTGTGTTGGTACGTAAAAAGACAGGAGATCTTAGAATGTGTGTAGATTATAGAATGTTAAATAAGATAACTGCAAAAGAAGAAATTACCCGATACCCCTTATTGATGATTTACTAGATAGGTTGGCAAAAAAGAAAATATTTACTAAGCTTGATTTAAAGAATGGGTGTTTTCATGTATACATGCACAAAGATTCAGAAAAATATACTTCTTTTATCACACCACTTGGGCAATATGAATTTTCCAGAATGCCTTTTGGTCTTAAAAATTCACCGTCCACTTTTCAAAGGTTTATACATAAAATATTTTCGGAAATGATAAGAGCGGAAAAGGTGATAGTATATCTAAACGACATAATGATAGCGACTGAAAATATGGAAGAGCATTTTGAAATTTTAAGAGAAGTTTTAGAAAAGATCGTTCAAAATAAGCTTGAACTAAGATTAGATAAGTGTGAGTTTTTAAGGAAAAGTATAACGTATTTAGGATACACTATTACAGGGGAAGGAGTAAAAGCGAATGACAAAGGATTAGAAGCCATAAAAAATTTTCCGATACCGAAAATTGTACACGAAGTCCAAAGCTTTATAGGGTTGTGTTCATATTTTAGGAGGTTTGTAAAAGATTTTTCAGTTTTAGCGAAACCTTTATTCGAGTTAACGAAAAAGAATAAAAAGTTCTTGTTCGGAGCTGCAGAACTAGAATGCTTTGAACTTATAAAATCAAAGTTATTAAACGCTCCGGTACTTGCATTATACGATCCAAGTGGTTATACAGAGTTACATTGTGATGCGAGTTCGATAGGTCTAGGAGCTATTTTACTACAAAAGAAAGCTGATGGCAAAATGCACCCAGTTTTCTACTTCTCAAAAAGAACAACGGATGCTGAGTCCAAGTATCACAGCTTTGAATTAGAAGCTCTTGCTATTGTTAGCGCTTTGCAACGATTCCGTGTATATCTTCAAGGCAAGCCATTCAAAATCGTGACAGACTGTAATTCACTTGCTCTTACATTAAATAAAAAGGAACTAAATCCTCGAATAGTACGTTGGGCGTTAGAATTACAAAATTTTGGCCCCTATTGCGAGTGTCGACTGGCAGTAGAATAGAAATTT
>NW_016195878.1:0-2980 GCF_001687245.7 Rhagoletis zephyria | reverse complement strand
TATCAAATGACTTGTTTGATTCAAGCTCGAAAAACTGTGCAGGAGTTCTCTGCGGAAGTTTATTCGCACCTCTCCCTCATATTAAATAAAATTTCATGCATGGACATAAGTGAAGAGGCCATGCGAATCCTTACCCATACATATCGCGACAAAGCACTCGATACTTTCGTTAGGGGATTATCAGGCGATTTATCTAGGCTCCTCGGTATGAAGGAACCTGCCGACCTACCCGAAGCCTTGAATTTATGCATTAAACTGGAGAACCAAAACTTCAGGGCAGTGCACGCAAGCAATCAATGTAGTTTATCTAGAAAACCCAACCTACCCCCGCACCATTTGGAATGCATTTGCAGCAAAAACCTGCACTTCCTTTGAGAAACCTTTCATACACTAATCAACCCNAAATCCACAGATTGCACATATACCCCAACCGCTTCCTCCTATCAATCGATTTCCCCAACCACCCCAATATCCACAATTTCAATACCAACAACCTCAATACCAACAACTCCAGTACCAACAGCATCTGTACTTCAACAGGTCAAATATTCAAACTAATAGACCCATTTATAACAATCCACCGCCAAGGCCAACACAGCCAAAACCACCCACACCTATGGAAGTCGACCAATCTCTACAGACAAGGAATGTGAATTATATGAACAGACCGAGTCATAATAACGCCGCGTCAAAGCGTCCACCCCCANAGACAAATCAATACACTAAAAACATTCCAAATAAGATTCAAAGAATTCACCATATATCACAAACGCCCGACCCTACCGCTACTGAAACAAACCTACATGAAGCTAGCGGAAATGAATATGACACCGACGGGTATGACGCAATCAACAACGACGCCCAAGAAACCCAATCTTGGGACGATACTATCAGGAATATTCTAAGTACGCACATGACGACCAAAAGGACTGCGAAGAATTTTGTGATGTTCATTTTTTAGGCTAACGCACTCTACATTGCCGTATATTCAATGCAAAACCGGTAATGGAGAGGTACATAAATTTCTAATAGATACTGGTTCCAATAAAAACTACATACAACCCTCATTAGCAAAAAGTCCACTACCAAACCAAAATATTTTCTACGCAAACTCAGTCGGAGGAAAAATTAAAATATCCCAGCACATTTTTTTAAATCTTTTCGGCATAAACGACGAAAACCTTAAATTTTTCATTTTACCCTCACTGACATCATTCCAGGGAATCCTCGGCAACGACAGTCTCAAACAGTTAAACGCAGTAATACACACTTCAAAGGATTATATGACGATCAAAAATGGCAAAAAAGTCAAAATCAAACAGCAAGTATCCAAATCTGTCAATAGTTTAGAAATCAAAACAGAGCACATGTCAGAGATGCAGAAAGGAATGCTCCATGACCTCTGTAAACAGCACTGCAAACTTTTTGCGGAACCCGACGAAAAGCTGACCTATACAACTGCAGTAAAAGCAGAAATTAGGACAACAACCGATAAGCCAATCTACTCTCGATGCTATCCATATCCGATGTCCTTAAAATCGGAGGTCGAAAGACAAATTAACAAACTTCTAGAATATGGCATCATAAGACCATCATAAGCTCATCCTATAATTCACCTGTTTGGATAGTAGACAAGAAACCAGATTCTCTAGGCAATAAACAGTATAGACTTGTTATAGATTTTCGGAAGTTGAACTCCGTCACAATCGCAGACCGCTACCCCATTCCCGAAATTAACGAAGTTCTCTCCCACTTCGGAAGCAACAATTTTTTTTCAGTCGTAGATTTAAAAAGTGGTTTCCATCAAATCCCTTTGAAAAGCGCGGACATAGAAACCGCTTTCTCCATTAATAATGGAAAATATGAACTTATAAGATTACCATTCGGCTTAAAGAACGCCCCCTCAATTTTCCAAAGGACATTAGACGACATTTTAGAGATTACATAGGCCAGTGTTGTTACGTTTACATCGACGACATAATTATATTCAGCAAAAGCCAAGAAGATCATTCAACCCATCTAAAAAATATTTTCTGTACACTTGAAAAGGCAAATATGAAAGTACAGCTAGATAAATGCAAGTTCTTCCAAAAAGAAGTAGAATTTCTAGGATTCATAGTAACAGTGGAAGGAATCAAAACAAACCCTTCAAAAATCGATACCATCCAAAATTTTCCAATTCCACGGAATCTCAAAGAACTCAGATCCTTTTTAGGTCTATCAGGTTATTACCGCCGCTTCGTTAAAGACTATGCGAAGCTCGCTAAACCCCTGACAGCCCTTTTAAGAGGGGAGGAAGGACGTGTGTCCAAAACCCATTCAGCAAAAAAACAGATAACACTTGACGAAGAAGCAATCGCAGCGTTGCAAAAAATTAAAAACGTTTTAATTTCAAGAGATGTTATGCTGACCTACCCCAATTTGAGTAAAGATTTTGAGCTCACAACTGATGCTTCTAATTACGCAATAGGCGCAGTTCTCTCACAAGAAGACCGACCAATCACTTTCATTTCTAGGACTCTTTCGAAAACAGAAGAAAATTACACAGCTAACGAGAAAGAAATGCTCGCCATTATATGGGCATTGAAGTCTCTGTGAAATTACCTCTACGGTTCGGCAAAAGTTAAAATTTATACAGACCATCAGCCCTTAACGTATGCGCTCAGTAACAAAAATAACAACAGTAAAATGAAGCGTTGGAAAGCGATCCTCGAAGAGTATAACTATGAGCTAAAATAAAAACCTGGCAGAACGAACGTGGTAGCAGACGGACTATCCCGACCACCGCAGCAGGAGCAAATTAATTCTTTGACAGCGACTCAGCATAGTGATGAAAGTTNCTTAACGTATGCGCTCAGTAACAAAAATAACAACAGTAAAATGAAGCGTTGGAAAGCGATCCTCGAAGAGTATAACTATGAGCTAAAATAAAAACCTGGCAGAACGAACGTGGTAGCAGACGGACTATCCCGACCACCGC
>NW_016195876.1:0-2980 GCF_001687245.7 Rhagoletis zephyria | reverse complement strand
CTCGGTCATTCATTCTATTCACTGGTCTCTTTGCCAGTTTGACTATCTGCCACTTTCGTGTTGTCGCCACATAAATTTTCGCTATTACAAAAAGCATTGCGCAATTGATTTGCGCTGCATAGAATGGCAGCAAATCAAGCTAGTGGCCAAATAGTTTATTTTTTTTTCTATCGAGCGGTTTGCATTATTGTTTTTGCTTGAGCTTATTGAATCTAAAATTTTTACTGATATTTGTCTGACTCTTTTGATTCCAATTACTTGTTGATTCAACGCATGATTTGCGCATGCGCAACCAGCTGCGTACGTAATCGCTTCAATACGTTTTGGTATTTTCCGCAACAAAATGCTTTGACATTTATTCTCTTAGTTTTGTGCAATTTAATTTGACCGAAATTCTAACGGTAGGTAAAATATTTAAATTCTTTGCAGTGCCATTGTTTTGTCAAGCGATTCTTTTTAAAAACACATTTTTTACCGTGGACAACTATCTAGTAGCCAGATAGCTCGAGCACATCAAAATTCACAAGGTCAGAATACAATGATTGGGGGTTTCTTCATAGGCGTGAAAATGACGATGAAAAAGGTTGCGTTTGTTTGAGAAACGAGTTGGCTACAGAGTCTAAGAAATTAAACTTTAATATACAAGTCCAGTTCCAAGAAAGCTGGAACAGCTACGAGGAAGAAGATTTCGGACCCGGACTATACACGACCAATAAGGTTAAAAAATTTGATTAAATACGTAGGCAGTTGGTAAATAATTTTCAGACCAGGGCTACTCTTAAAGAATAAGGAGGAATTTTATATTTTAGGTTTTTTTCTCATGCATGTCTTTCGGCGAGTATGTTCCCGACTAGGTACAGCTTTAGAGCTGCTATCAAGAGTTTTATCGTAGCTGTCTTAGATTATTAGGCCGCACGCAATAGGTCTATCGACCGTACAGACTCAGCTTTCACGTCAGATGCAAATGTTTTTGGTTTCCCTCTGACAGCGCGATAGATTGCTTAGAAGATAAAAGCCGTCTAGCCTCCTTCGGGACCAATCCAGTTCCTAATAAAGATGTTGTGTTCAGAAAAGTTTTATCGCTGTGAGCGTTGGCGGCATTTTTGTTGGTGATGGATTGGGGGAAGTGTAGATTCGACGATTTGGTGAGAGCATCCCTTTGAAAAGGATGAGATTTGTCATCGCGAACTATGGTCTAGATGTGGGAGAGGTAACTTATTAAGGGCAGTTGATTATCAAAGTTGATAGTTATTGAAGGCAAGCAAAGAGAAGTCGATTAGGCAGAGTGTAGCCTCTTTTAGAAATTTCAGCGCTGTTGGGAAAACGCTGCAGTCATCTGGCCATATAAAATAAAGGTTTAGTGTGTATTATGTCGTATGTAGGGTTGAATATAAAAAATACTTTCCCACTTTTTGAGCAACACGCCACGTAGCAAAGCTGACTCCCAAAGTGGCTGCTGACAATTATTCATAATATAAAACTCATTAAAATAATATATTTTCAACACCGTCATTACTAATTATAATATTCCATTAATTTGCGCGCCACATAAGATTATGATAAATATTTTATCACTTCATCACAAGTAACGGTAATTGTATTTCGTTAACACCAAAAGCACTGTCGCTTCAACATAGCGCTTTCCGCGCCCTTCAACATCGACGTCAATCATTTATTGCCACAACAGCTTTTNCGCGATTTCCGCGCCCTTCAACATCGACGTCAATCATTTATTGCCACAACAGCTTTTCATGGCTAGCGCATTAAGCGCAAATTTTGTGGTATACTACACAACATTGTTGTGGCAATATTTGTTTTATAGTTGCCATTTGATTTTGGTATAGCTGTTGTTGTTGTTGTCGTTGTAGTTGCCACTGTTAGCTGCCGTCTACCACATTTGCGGCTACACGACAATAAAACACTCGAAACCAATAACAGCCCGTAAAACAGCAGCCGCTGTCGCCGCCACCGAAATGAAATTCCCCAAAGTCATTAAAAGCGCGAAATGCCACAGAAGCAGCAGCAGTAGCAACAGCCAAAGCAGAAGGAACTGGCTAAGTTGGCGGAGCAGGCGGCAAAATCTTTGGCTGTTAAGCAAACAAAAAGTCGAGCGGTGGCACATCAATTGCCATCAAGCGACCAAATCAATGCCGGCTGCAGTATCTAAGTGTGTGCGTATGTAGCAGTAACAAAGTGCAACAACATTTGCAACAACAACAAAAAAACGCAAGAGTTAACGAAATATCTGTAGTTGGCTGGTTTGTTGCCGCCGCTATTGCCGCCTATCTAATATCATTTATTGCTATGCATGTGTAATTGTTTATGTTGTTCTTGTTGTTGTTTTTATTGGCGCATTGCTACTTAACATTATTGCTGCTGTAACAACTTTTAAGTGTAAATTTGCCGCATGCATTTGGTAGAGGCGGCTGGCGACGCGCGCTGTAACGCTTCAAAACAACATTGCCGCTGGAAAGAGCCAATTCATTGGCAAATGGACTATGCAGCGCGCATGCGTGGCCGCTAAACTATGTACATACATATTTTGTGCGCTCACATCCACGGCTGTAGACGGCATTGCCATCATGCCATTTAATGTGTTGCAACAACGAGAACGATGACGATTCCTTTCATTGCTGCTTCAAGCATTAATGGTACCCCTACTAATGCTGCTGCTTCGGGTTTTTTGTCGTTGAGTGTTGTTAAGCGCGTTGTAATTGTTTGTTGTTGTCTGCCGAAAATGTTATTGCTGGTGCTGTTGATTGCCGACGACGCCAATTCGCTAGTTGCATCCTCTAAGCCTACATTGGCATGACTTTGTAAGCAGCTGTCGCCTTTTCCACTTCTCACTGCCTGCCTCATTGCATTAATCGCCGCCGGCTACTGCGTCTTCTGTCGGCATTGTTGCTGCTGCAACTGCTATAAATGTTGTCGCTACTACTCGTTTTAGGTATTGCTGGCGCTGCTACCTTTTGCCATCATT
>NW_016195875.1:0-2980 GCF_001687245.7 Rhagoletis zephyria | reverse complement strand
TACAGAAGTGAATATCATAAAACTACTTCGATTTGATAAGCCGTTATTTTTGTGGTAATTTTTCCTTGACGACTCGGCAACTTTTTAAATTGGCACCGTTTCCACTTAACTGAATTCGCCCACTCAGATGAACATGTCAGTACCTATTTTTATCCTTCGTAAATATATCTGATGAATGCCTACGGTTATATACCTTTTTATACACATGTATTTATGTACATACATACTGCGGGTGTATGTGCGATATTTGGCACCTAAAGTTCTAAAGCTCCTTTTCATTTGCTCGTTCTGCGCTATGTTGATTTGACAATTCTACACTAACAAACACAATTTCATATAATCTGCTCGTGCGTGGTAGTTTAGGCAACTGATACAAGTCTGCAAAACATAATCTGGAGAAAGATGAAAAATTTATACGCCTCACAGTATGCAATTTGGGCGTGTTGATGGACAAAATCTTAAATATCTCGATAGGAATAAGATAAAAATATAAAAATATGTGGGTTTGGAAGCTGACTTAATAGCCTACAAAGGAAGAATAGTGTCATTACGTAATCATTATATTCAATGAACTTTGGAGCAAAGTAGTAATTTGCTGGCTTGCTACAACAAAAAATTTTGGTTTTTGATTTCATGAACGTTTCCTGTAGATTTTCAACCGAGAAATATAAATTTATTGTCAAAAGTTGAATAAAAAAAACTGTTGGATGCTCATTTTTAAATTGTAAAACGCATCTAAATTTTCAAATTTGTAAACAGAATTTCCCGAATTTTTGAGTATGCAATTTTGTTGCCCATTAAATTTTAGTACCATAAAGCGCAAGTTCCCAGTTACTCCTTTTTCCTGACTGTATAACACATTTTTTTCATACGAAAATATTATCGAATATTCTTTGTATGGAAGGAAATGCGATAAAAAAAAATTCCGCAAAATCAACGCATTTTTTAGCAACAAAAGTTTACTACGACTTATATAAATGACTTTTGTAAGTATGATTTAAAAAATATAAGTCAGTGACTGATTTTGATTTATGACTTTAAATATATAAAAGTCTTCGATAGCTGTTATCTAAGGCATATAATTTAAAAATCAAAAATAACTGTTATTTGTTTAAAAACAAAGTTTGTTCAAAAGGAGCCTAAATACCGCTTACAGGTGCATTCTGCACTGTTTGTAAAAAATTGTTACCCGGGATAAAGTTCCTGTCAATTTTTAAACTCCTTTCGCATTCTGTGGGTTTCCTGTAACCGGTAAATTTTGTTACCACCTTATGGTACATTAATAAAAAGATATTTTGTCCCGTAAAATATGCAATAAGAGAATTTCTACAAAAATCGATAATTGCATTGCTGATTATACTGACAACGTTACCTAATGCATCTGGAATCGCGGCTATAAAAATCACAGAGTAAAAATGTTTGTTATTTGGGAACGAGCAAGTTAAGCCAGTTAACAAACCTCACTTGGTTTATAATTTCATTTTGAATGTATAAAATGTTGACTATTTTCTTAAAGCAGTCCGTTTGCTCTTTCTTCATATCTTCATTCGCACTAAGTATTATTCTATCTATGCATATTTATATGTATATATCTATAGATACAGATAAAAATGATGCCACAACTCGCAGCAGTATTTTTTTTTTTTGCCATTACATCAATTTGTATCTTGATTGCTGCTTTATCGTTATTTTATGAGTTGTGTCTCTAGCGACGCCATATTTCTTATGGCACTTATTTTGCTGTAAAAGTATTACACCTACAATTGTACGTGTATTGGTATTAATACATGCACTGCAAAATAATGTATTTAGTGGTGTGTTAGACCACTGCAAGAATTTTCGCTACAAGTCTCGGAAGAGAGTGGACCCGGATTTGTCTCCATAGGTGGACTTGTAGATTAACTAGACATCCACTTATTACTTGCAATGGTCTTAAGCAATACATACATAAAATGAAATTTGCTTATGCCTGAATTAACACAGCTACATATGTAGCGTACTATTAAATTGAGGAATAAGTAACGATTTTTTTGCTAAAGAAATTAAGTACAAAAAAAAATGTGGGTTAGGCTACTTCTGCTCCCATGACCTGATATGTAGTGATGAATTTTGCTGGATTTTCAAGATTTTTTTTATCGCTCACACCCATTTGAAATTTGACCTCTCAACTATATCTCTGACAGCGCTTGTACGCGAGTTAAATGTCCCACCCGTTACGTTGGAAAGCCCCCAAAAGTAAGTTAGTATTATAGGGTTCTCAACTAAATATGCAGTTATCAGTTTTTTTCTTTAGAGAAATGANTGTGAGTTAGGCTACTTCTGCTCCCATGACCTGATATATAGTGATGAATTTTGCTGGATTTTCAAGATTTTTTTTATCGCTCACACCCATTTGAAATTTGACCTCTCAACTATATCTCTGACAGCGCTTGTACGCGAGTTAAATGTCCCACCCGTTACGTTGGAAAGCCCCCAAAAGTAAGTTAGTATTATAGGGTTCTCAACTAAATATGCAGTTATCAGTTTTTTTCTTTAGAGAAATGAATTCATGTAAATAGCTCAATACTTAAAAAGACTTAAGCGATAATTGGCTCTGACCAGCAACTATTCTACTCAGTTTTCTAAAAGTGATCAAAACTGGCTTTAGCCGCTTGCTTCCTTTCGTGAGATCCCGTAGTCAACGCGGAATACTCGCATATTTTGTTGGGTAATTTTAGCTAATAGTTGTAGTTTGTACGTACGTACGTCTATATGTATATTTCTATATACGTATATGCGGTTAATAAGGTCAGGATCAAGTAATAATTTATACGACTTCCATTGGTGATTTCCAACGCTTGCACTTACAAATATCTGAACAGAAACCTCTGGCTTATGGCTTCATCTCCCGTCTGTTAGTACTTACTATTCCGCTGTATGCATATGTACATACATATGTACATATATGATCTGTTTATATGTGAATATTAATTAACTTATA
>NW_016195874.1:0-2980 GCF_001687245.7 Rhagoletis zephyria | reverse complement strand
ACCACGCTGTTTTTAGCTTCACATTCGGTTGGGTCTCGGGCAGCTTTATTTCAAGGCTTCGGACATTATGTCCGTTAGTCTGTTAACCTTATGTTCCAAGGCCATACAGTAGTCTCTTCTGATGGACTAGGACCTAACCCTTCTAAAGCCGAACTTGTATTGTTCATAAAGCAAACAAAAATTCCGGAATTACCCTTACCAAAACTGGATGGGACTAGTCTGAACCTTTCCTCCGAGGTGAAACACTAAGGTATTATACTTGACTTCAAACTCACGTGGACCCACAACGTAGAGGAAATAGCAAAGAAGGGCCTAGCAGGGTACTACACCTCTAAAAGGGCTTTCGGGAAAACCGATTTTAACCTATTGAGCGCTGGTCAGGTGGAAGCCACTGGATAAAAGCAGCAATCAGAGAATAATTGGAAGAGTGCAGAGACTCGCAAGCCATGGTTTATCGGGCGCCGTGAGAAGCGCACCACAAGAAGGGCTGAACATGATATTTTGCTTGAAGCCACCACAAGTATTCGTAACAATTGCAGCCGCAAAAGCGGCCCTTAAACTGGGGGAATCAAAATTGTGGACGGAAACCAACTACGGGCATGCAGCAGTCTTGAAGGTAATTAATACTGAACGGCGTAACGGAATCAAGGCCGACTTAGAGGCCGAAACTGATTACCTCGTGTCATCCTTAGATTTTAGTTTCAAGATGCCCATACGCTTTCTAACCCTGTCGGTAAATTATAGTATTTCCATATACACCGTTGGCTAAAAGATGGAGAAACGAGTCGGCTCGGGTCTGCACTAAAAGTACCTTCAAATAGAGCAATCACATCGCCCGTGCTAGAGCAATTCTGCGGCCATATTTGGATTCAGCACCAAAAAATCTACAAGATACGATGTGTCAAAATTTTTCGAACTAGAAAATAAATATTTAACTTACCTGCGTACTACCATTTCCAACGCGAATATAATTTAACAAGAATGTGGGTTTGCAACTTCAGCTTTTCATCAATCAGGGTTGCATTTTTTTGCAGTGCCGCCACAGCTTTAAATATTTCAAAAAATTTTATGTTTTAACTATCTATGAAAAATTTTAGTTCAGAAAAAAAGCAATAAAAAATGCACTAGGTACTAAAGCATTTTTTTTTTGGGCGTAGTAATTTTCAAAAAGAACTAAATCTTGTGCTTAAAGCACCAAGTTGGCAACTATAGCTTAAGGCTATGATTTTATTCCTAATGTAAAACATGAACTGTTTAAAAATTTCTTTTCATGGCCCGTATTTTACAAAACAAAAAAATTGAAATTTTGAAAAAAAATGTATCTTATCTTTCCATATTTTCCTAATATTTTTTTCCTCCACAGGCGCCAATTCTTTCGTTTTTGAAAATATTACATTCTTAAGAAAAAGAAATCAAAACGTGATCAATTAAGAAGATATTTTATGTTACTATACTATGTAGTATATTGTATAGACTTTTTTAAAGTTGCAATTATTTTCAATGATAAAATAATATTTCGGGGACATTTTTGGTGTGAAATTGTGGTTAAATTGGTCGTCGAACAATTTTAGTACTTATTTTAATAATTCTTTAAATCGTATTTTAAAAAACTTGTTTTCATTGGGTAAAAATCCTGATACCCAGGAAGTATTTCAAGGGCAACAAAGAAACACTGTTAAATTAGTAAAATTTTATTGCAGAAAAATATGAAATTCGTCAAAACTTAATTATCAATTAATTAAAGTTTTGAACCTGCTTGAAAAAGAAATTCCTTAAAAATATATAAACGTTGAAATTTTTTTTTTTGGTTTATTAAATTATTTAGAAACTAAAAAAAATTATTTAAAAAAATAGCGAAAATGACTTTTGGAATGTCTTAGCTTACAGTAACTGTCGCAAAAAAAAGAAACTATCATCAATGTACTACCGCAAAAAAAAATATNATATACTACCGAAAAATTGCATTTCGTGTACTCGCTGTACTCGTCACTCTCATGTATGTATGTTTAGGCAAATGTTTAGGCAAAAAAAAAATTATTATGGAAAAATGTAACAAGAAAATTTTACTGGTAGAAATACATACAAGGCAATGATACTACGAGTAAACAGTAGACAAATGATGTGTACACTTCAACAAGCGGAACAGTAATGCATGCAAAAAGTATGTAGCTGAAAAATTTTAACAAATGGAATGGAACAGTTAAGCACACTTGTGAGCAAATAAGCAGCATCGAGTGGCTGTTAGAAATAAATCGATTGCGAAAAAAGCGGCAAACAGAAAGAACCCAGGTAAAATATGAATGTAGCTTAGACGGTGCCACTTTGCAAGCAAACAAAAAAAACAAAATTCGCACACCCCTGAGCCTAAAGTAAGATTTCAAGGCAATTTTGGAAAAAAATCGCTTTTTACATTTTGCGTCGACATCGACAATACGCAATAGAAAGTTTTAAAGAGTTCTACTGGGATAACCAAATACTTCTTATTGATTTTTGTTGAGCTTTAATTTACTGCCATAAGGGTGGTACTATAGGGTGATAAGAACTGAGATTAAGTGGGTACTTCAGGTCAATGAACTTTGGAACAAAAAAAAAATGTCACATCGATATATCATACTTTAAGATCCGACTCGAAATGTCGAAAATACGACAAAAAATGTAAAAAGACACAAAAATTTTTATTTTTCCAAATTACCTTGCCAAAATAATTTAGATTCGAAGGGGTACGATGAACTTTTTTTACACTTGTTGCACAGTGTATTTCTAAAGGTATGTGTGGATGTTCGTATTCTGAAAATGTTGTAGGTTTTGCTGAAATTAAGCGAGCAATTGCATTTAATTATTTTTTTCCAACAAAGAGATTATTCTAAAATTAATAACTTAGTAAATTATTTCTTAGAAACAAATTAAATAAAAGCTAGTTAAAAAGTGTACGACAGAGATAAAACAAGAATATATTGTACAACTTTAAAAAATTTTAAGA
>NW_016195873.1:0-2980 GCF_001687245.7 Rhagoletis zephyria | reverse complement strand
TTAACTTTTCCAAATTCGAAAAGTGTAGTGCTAACTTGACACACGTCGGCGATTTTCTAAAATCGGTTTTTGAGTTATTCGAAATATGGCAATTTGAAATAGTAAAACGTTTCCCCCGGATAAACCGGCTTTATTTTATATAATCTCCAAAAAGTAACACACACAAATTATGACCAAAATTACAATACGTCTTCTAAAGCTATACCTGCTTAAATTTAGAAATCAATAAGTCGAAATAAGTTCGAACTACTTTAAATTACAGCTAGAGTAAAAAAAATGGGCCAAAAATTCACACTTAATGGGGTTCAACGAACTCGATCGAGTATAAAAATCATCAGTTGCATAAGATGCCCGACGACACTACTAACCACCTCTTTATATGACATCAGCCCATCTAATATCCCTCTCCCTACTTGCCAAACCCGTCGGATGTGGTTTTTCCTAAGGCTGTCGTTCGATGAGAATGAAGACAACAAGTAGTCGATTAACTGATTTAGGGTCGTTTTCTGAAGTAACCTTTATGTTTAAAGCTCACTTTATATTTAAAGGTTGGATTAATACTAAAGCTATGTCTAAAGTTAAGCATTTCTATTATCGGTTTTTAACGTATGTATGTTTCTTGGTTGTAAACCAATTTAAAAACGATAATAAAATGCTTTACTTTAGACACAATTATAAATTTTAATGCAGCGTTTGAATATAAAGTGAGCTTTAAAGTTAAAGGTTACTTGACGAAATGACCCTTAGACTTAGGGCCATTTTCTAATGTAAGCAGTAAAGTTGCCTTTACTAACAGGGCGGATAAATTGTTCCGTACTTTAAAGTGTTTTCGTTTTCTTATCTTACCGGTAAAAATGAATTTGTTATTCCGTAGAGTGAAACTGGACTACATTTCCGAGAGTGAAACTTGACTACATTCGTCATAAAATTTCAAAGGTTGGCAATGCAACATAAGCAAATATAATGCTAACTGTTAGCAAAAACCAAAACCTTGGTTGAAATATCTAATATATCTGGCTCATGAACCGAAACCAAACCAAAATACAAATTTGTAAAAGTTGCATCGGGTGAGCAACAGTTTATCGATTCGAGAAGTTAATGCGCTGATGAGAAAACGAAAACTCGTATATCGAGACGATAAAGTGGCCGGTAAACTAAAGGTTAGATGAGAAAACGGCCCAGAGTCAATTTAGTAAGCTACTACAACTATACAAAAAAAAAAAGAAACAGTGAAAGATTTTCGTTAATTTTTCTTGTTATTTTTTAAGTAATTTAAATAAGAAGATTTTTTAGTATTCAGATAAAAAATTAATAAAAAAGTTCAAGTTCCCGTTTTCATCAATCAATTTTAAAATTTATCAAACTACTAAAATATAAGTAGCAAAATTACCCAACACAATTGTGCTTATTTAAATTTTAATAGTATGATAAACTTAAAGTTGGTTGGTTAATGAAGGTGGTATTCGAATTTTTAGATTCTGGTATATAAATAAACTAGGTGAAAACATGGTTTATTCGATTCGATTTGGAAAATCAAGACTTCAAAAAGTCGCATTAAAAATTTAATCGATCACCCTAGTACAAACATGTGTATGTATGTATATGCATGTACCTAGTACCGTACACTTGTAGTAAGTAACTATTCGTGGTTATGCACGCTGAGTTGCAATTAATTGCATTCATATATGTATGAATTTAATCGCATTTAATTGCGCTTGTATGCATGCATAATTTTAGTAAAAGGTGTAACGAGCATATCCACGTGGATTTCAATGGTCTAGCGGTTGCAATAAAATTATTTTGTTAATACTTTGCATAACGCCATATGAGCTAAACCAATTGTTGGCAATAGAAATTTTAATCATAAATACAATGGTGAAATAAAATAAAATAAAAAGTATGATAAACTAAAAAATAAAAAATGAACTAGTAAAAAAACGAATGGTACAAAAATATGTAAGGGACAAAAAATTTAATAAAATACAAAAATATAGCAAAATCAATCAAATAAAAAAAATATAAAATTAAAGGTACAATGACATGTAAGATTCAAAAATAAAGCAAATTACAGCAAAATTAATATAAAAAAAAACAAAAACAACATAAAATAAAAAACAAACATTGTCAAACAATTAGAGGTACAAGAAATGTACGATAGAAAAAATTAAATACAAAAAAAATTCAGCAAAATCAGTAAATAACATAAAAAAATAAGTAAAATAGATTAAAATAAACAAAATGAAAAAGAAATAAATAACATAAAATGTGAATTAAAAATAAATGAAATAAAATTTTAAGTACGATAAAAGTAATAACAAATGGGGGAAAAAATGGAAATTAAAAAATAGAAAATAATTACTATAAAACAATAAAATGGAAAATATGCAAAATTGAGAATATGAAAATTGAAAATAAAATAAAAACTTCATGGAATTTTGGAAAAGTGACTCATCTAGCGTGACGGACGTGATGAATAGTTAAAAGGTGCTTCGGGTCTGACGTTGTAACGATGTAAACATCTAAAGGCGGATTCGTCATCGTTTTAGTTCAGAACTTTTTTTCCATATGGTTGTTGTTGCGCTTCTCTCATAGCAAGATAAATATAATAACAACCACATAGAAGAAAAAGTTCAGAACTAGAACGATGGATACATCCGCCTTAAGCCCTACACTGGTGGATAATTTGAGACTCACGTCTGTTAATCGATATGACTCGATATTTACAAACAGTCAGCTGTCATTAACGGGTTGAATTACAATTGCGCAAATATTTAAAATATTTCGAATATCAACTTTGCAGGTGTACGCACAATACACAAATAACCACATTTGAATTGCAGCTTGTTTTGGTAGCTATATCTTGTTTATGCCAGTTTTAGGATTGTGTTAGGTTATTTATTTTTCCTATCAAATGCATTTACATACATATCGTTAGAATAATGGAAAGGGCGTAACTCACATCGCCGTTGAAATACAAAAA
>NW_016195872.1:0-2980 GCF_001687245.7 Rhagoletis zephyria | reverse complement strand
ACAACTGCTAGGTGGCGCTGGAGTCGAGTTATTAGTAAAACCCGTATTTGTGGTCCGATTCGCCGATTTTTCCGATGCATCGAAACATCGATGTTACTCCCCAAAATTTGCATCCCTACGTGCATTACGATTGGCCTAATGGACGTGATTTGCCAATATTATTATGCGAAGCAGAATCCCTTAAGTATTTATCAAGCCTTTTGTTGGTTTCGGTGATGGTTTTTGCGCAAAAAATTATGCTTGGTGAACATCTAAAATTCGTTTGTTTCTCTTTCTGTCAAAGTTTATGAGATTGCTTGATTTTAGTGGTTGTTACACGTAAACTAAACTGTCCTCGTTTATACCAAAGAAGCTGTGTACTTCCAAGCGAAAGAGATTACATGTAGCAAAGTGTTTTATTCACAAAATTAGTTGACAGAATATTTAGAAGAAAAAAATAGAAAACTTTATAAGCTACGACCACACAAAGTGCAAAACCAACCCCTTTCGCACTGTGCGCACGCCCACAAACTGTCATATTTTTTGAGATAAAATATTTAAAGTAAATTTGAGATTTTGACATAAACCGCAACAGTTTTAAAACTATTTTAAAATGTTTCAATATTTTTCACAAACATAACAAAAGGCCAATTTTAAAAGTGCATTCTAACACCGACACCACAAAACCTTTTAAGTGTACACATGTGCGCATATTTCTAAAAGCCATGCAAGCAGCATACACAAGTCTAATAAAAATTTAACAAAAATAGTTTAAATTGCGCATACGTCCTGTACTGTACTGGTGGATACAAAAACTCGGTGAAAGTGGACATGAATGTATGCACATACATACATGTGTGCGTTAACAAGTGCATAGAAGTAAATATGTATGCATATGCATGTATTTATAAAGGACATGTTGCACTTAAGCGCCTGCAACAATAGCAGTTAGACATCCTCGGCTGACGAAAGCAAATAAACATAAAAAGTTTACGCTTAAAAGTATGCAATGCTGACACGTAAAATCTTTTGCATGAAACTTTTGCGAAAAAGTGCCAACAAGAAAAGCAACAGCAGCATCATCGGCGGCAACACACACAGCAATTGGTGGTTTATACAAGGCAATATATGAGCATGTGTAGATGTAAATACATTTGTATATACATAGTTTAGTAAATATATAGTACTATAGGTGTAGCACTAAGGTGGTCCAAAAAAATTTAAAAAAGTCATTTCGGAACCAGACAATTTTTAAGCAATTATATTCAAAGTATTTCATTTTTACTTAAGGATGCCTTGACAATAATGTACAAAAATGAAGTTCTAGTTAAGTAGCCTAGCTAAAACTAAACGAAGAATAACTGGACGCTTTTTACTTTTCATTGACTCGGTTTTTCTGAACCGGTTTTAGGCATTTTTCCCATACATATAAATTTCAGGTTTTTCAATGAATTTTTCCGTACTTCACCTTCAAATCACCTCGAACCGGACGTTATGGGGGCTAACAGCCCTCGGATTTGCATTTAGCATGTCGAATAACATAAGGATATAGAGCTTTGGTTCAATATGCGGACACTTTTTTTTTTTGTAAACCTGTGTAATTCATTCAGCTATTAAATAATTTGAATCTTATTCTTCAAGCTAAAGATTTCTTAATACTCTTTCGTTTTACGCCCGTATTTTAATATGTCATATATATACCTCCTGTTAACTAAATTCGGCTTTTAAAACAGGTGGAAACCCTGCTCAAAATATCCTCAAATTAATACCTTTTTAAACCTCCTTAGACTTGCACCCGTACGGTGATAAATATTTCCACTGTCTAATTCCCTTAATTAAATTTGAATTTAATTCTCTCCTACATGAAGTTAAGAAATAGAGCCTTATCAAAATCATTTTGGTTGATACCCGTATTGTAATAAACGAATTAACTTTTTAAATGATTTGAATAAAGCATATTTGAGAAATTTTGGTTCTGTCTCATTGGTAAATAGGTGTCAATGATGAGGAAGAAATACATATTACATTTTTCCGTGGCTAAGTTTTTGTTCATTCTTTTCGTTTATTGAAATTTCGCAATGGGCTCACACTTTGGTTTTTGTCTTCTGCAGACTTTTTTATTTGCTAAATTTTAGTCAACTGCATCTATTTATTTTCTTATTTTAAGCATTGCTTTAGCTGAAACTACGTGAAACAATTTCGATATATGTATAACTTGGAAATGCTGAGTGGAATATCGACCTATCTCGGCAGCCAGCTCGAAAACGCCTTATCACAGAAAATTTTCCAAGCACACCTTATTTCAGAATTTCCTTGAAGAACGCACTATCTCAGAACTTGATTCAAAACCCATCCTATCTCAACATATTTTTAGTAAATTTTCATTGGAGATAGCGCGATTTTGAAACAAATCCCGCGATGGTCGTTCTTCAACCAAATCGTGAAGTAAGGCGTTCTTGGAAAGTTTTCTGAGATAAAGCATCTTCGAGTCGGCTGCCGAGATGGGTCGGTCCAGTACGCTGCCAAATAACATAAATTTCCTGTCATGTCTATTTGTAATCCTCTGAAAATTACTTGTATTCCTCGAATTGGTTAAACTGGCCATTCGTAACACGTCAATACCCTGAGGGAGTCGGTCTATGGAAAAGCCCGAAATCGGTACTTCCAAAAGCATGTTTGTAGGTGTAGATGTTAGTTTAACTGAAGACGTAGTGTTAGTTCCTAAATGGTGGAAAATTATATTACGGCTCTGGCCATTACTACTTCTTATTTTCATATTAAACTCTTTTTCACAAAAACTAAATAGTAATTGAACGCTAATTTTTCAAACATATTAGCAAATTTTGTTTTATAATTTTGCTGCGGACTATTTTAAGGCATTTGAACGACCGGTAAACCTTAACTGAAAATATATATATTTTTTATATTTCGATAAACCTTTATTTTCCATACAAAACTATGTAATTTCCA
This sequence comes from Rhagoletis zephyria, assembly GCF_001687245.7. Lineage (NCBI taxonomy): Eukaryota > Metazoa > Arthropoda > Insecta > Diptera > Tephritidae > Rhagoletis > Rhagoletis zephyria. The sequence goes on along the minus strand of NW_016195872.1, from coordinate 31 downwards.
CACAATTTGGGACCGCGTTAGCGTAGTTCAG
>NW_016195870.1:0-2980 GCF_001687245.7 Rhagoletis zephyria | reverse complement strand
ATTGTAATGCTCTCACCCCCTAGCATTGTTCTATATCGAAAAAAGTATACGCCTGTTTTGTTTTTATTTTGAAATAAAAAAAATATTTAGAGGTCGCTCAAAGCGAAAAAACAACTTTTCGTAGAAAAAGTATAGAATTCTCGATAGGAAAACTGTGGTTCTCTTCAGGAGAATTTCAATAATAATACCCAATTGTATATTTAACCATTTTTTAATACTGACGATTTTTTATTGGTCTGCCCATTGCATTTTTCGAGGGTTTTGTGATTTTTTTGCGGACCTATAAATTATAGTTGCGATGAAAAAATGGTTAAATAAACAATTGGGTATTATTATTGGGAATATACTGCAGATAAGCAAAGTTTTCCGATAGAAAAATATTGAGTTTTAAGAATTCTACACCATTTCTACGAAAAGTTGTTTTTTTTTCCATATAAAAAATCATGTAAAACTTTGGGCGCTTTGAGCGACCTCTAAATATTTTTTGATTTCAAAATAAAAAAATTGGGGTATATATTTTTACGGTATAGAACAACCCTAGGGGGTTAGAGCATAAAAAATTCCGACCCCCCATTATGCTTTTTTTGGATCACCCTAATGTACATACCTAGATATGTATTTATGCGGTTATTTAGGTGGAGCAAGAGCATTTTGCACAACAGGGTCTGCAGACTGTTCATTCTTAAGAACTCACAATAGCTGCCTAAGTTGGCGTTTAAAGTATATACATATGTATGTAGACTCAAATTCGGTCTGCCTTTTGGCAAACATTTAAGTAGAGGAGAGAGTATGCTTTTCGGCTGTTCAGTGGAAAAACTTTGCTTAGTATAAATTTTCCTTTTGTTTAGCATTTAATCCTATTGTCCTGTATTGCTTGTCCTGTCGATTTGATAGCAGATAGAGTACTTAGTATGTACGCTTAAACGGTGTTCGCACGAGGCGATTTTACAGGCAAATTTTTAGTTGAAAGCAACACTGGCATGGTGTGAACGGCCTTTCAACTAATCGCTTCCAATGAAGTTAGAGTGCAGCCAAATTTTGATTCAACTAATCGCCTCCAAAAAAAATTGGCTGGAAATCGCAATCGCCTCATGTGAACACGGTATTAGACCTGTCATGTCGACACACCAGCTTATTTTTAGAAGCAAATCTATTTTTGTTTGTTTGCATGAGTTATTACGATTTTGTTTGTAAGTTTGTGTGTGTTTTTAGTCCACACATGCTCGTTGCATTTTGTGCTACCGTCTGGAGTTTGCCATTTGATAGCTTCTAACAATTTATGATAGATATCGTTGAAGTTTTAAGTCTCCTATTTTCTGTTAAAGCCTCTTGTTTGCAGTTACGGACAACATTTTATGGTTTCAATCGAATGTTACACATTGCTGCTAATATCTGTGTACATAAGTGTTTTCACACTTCTTCTTAAAAGTATTTATGTGGATTTTTTTTTTTGGCAGAAAACAGTTATCGCTTTCGCCACTCTTTCCAGAGTACTGCTCGCATATTAGTAAATTTCTTGGCACCTAATCCCAATTTTATTTTGCATAAAATTTAATATAAATAGGTTTTGAATATTCAACATTTGATACAAAACACAAGTAATTAAAAACAAGCTGGGTCACCTTGGCATGGCGAAAACAAAAGTTGATAATAGTATAATACAGTCTTAAACGCCAAAATCTAATTCAGTTTGAACGGGTTGCGTAGCTGATTCTTATTTTCAGAGATCTAAAGTAAAATTTAGCGAGCGATTTTTTTCGCAAAATTTTATTTACTGTTTAACTCCATCCTCAGCGCGTTTTTGAAACTTATTTGAACAAGTTAATTAAAAATGGCACTTAGAGGGTTGAAATGATAAACCCAAGCTGGAAAAATTTATATTCAGCATATCAGCTTACACATGTTTCTTCACTCCCCTAATTCTTATTAGGCACCACAGCCCACTATGGGCCAGAAAACAATCAAAACTGGCCAAAATTCAAAATCTTTTCGTATTGCTTCAAACTTGCTATTCCGAGTCTTTGGGGTCGCTGATTACGAATCTATTATTAAATTTATAAGGTTCAAAATGGCGGACGATATTTTGAAAATCGTTGGTATTAGCTTGAAACTTATTACTTATGTGTGGTTGCATTCGCTGCGTAAGGATCTAATGTTAAATTTAAAAATTAAAATTCAACATGGCGGATCAAACATGGCGGATCGATTAGCTTCAATCTGGTTACTCAGGGTTTTTATGGTCGCTGATTGCGAAGACAAACTCAAAATTAAAATATTAAAAATGGTGGTTCCAATATGGCGAATAATGTTTTTTTTTTTTTAATATGAGTTTGTTTAAAACTAATTATGAACCACTGGAGGTCAAATGCCGCATATTGCCGCATAGTGTATAGATTTGAAAATAAAATGACGCAAACACCATTTCTCTTGTAAGCTTATTCTAGGTTATCTATTCATCGACAAGATTAAAAATTCTTTAACCTCAGTAAAGTTTGCAATTTACGTCCTTCTGTCTAAAGCTGTGTATTATTGGTGTCACCTACAAGCTTGTTGTAGAACTATTACGCATCTTAAAATTACTTCTCATAAACGTGACAAAATATTGCCCCGTAAAGCATCCAACATCAGAATTTATACAAAACTTCTTAGCTGAATTGGTTAATAGATTAAACTGTTGTCAAGCGATGTAATTATTTGGTAACAAAATTTTCCGGTGTCCGAATGTTCGGTAACAAGCAGAATATGCCTGATAGAGTGTGGTTTTCGTGCGTCGAGAGAGGAATTTGCTCCTGAATTACCTACTCAGGCCAAAGTAGAAGGGAAGAATGGGAGGAGAATACGGTACTGATCTCGTATTCTGACTCAACAGCCATCTACACTGATAGCTGCAGGTTGGATCTGAAGGAAGGAAGTGGGGTATACTCACAAGAACTCATTTAGCCTCAGTTTTCGTCTGCCAGATCTATGTAGAGTTTTCCAG
>NW_016195869.1:0-2981 GCF_001687245.7 Rhagoletis zephyria | reverse complement strand
CTTCCACTATTGCTATAAGTACGCCTTAAGTTTATCTTAGAAAGTATGATTCGGTATGGCAGCAAATAATGTAGCATTGTTCTTACTCTGCTCGAGCTCCCTCGATCTTTTTTCCTCATTTTTTCTCTCTCCCTCCGTCCCGAATTGCAACTCTTTCCTTACTTAAAGTCAACTATGTACTAGTCCAGTTGTGTTGGCATTGTCTTGTCTGCTGTTTGTTTAGAGATTTCGGCTTTTGGTAACTGCAATTTGTCAAACGCTTAAGTCCGAGGTATTACAGTGGTAGAGTTTGAGTTGGAAATTGTTGCATAATAGAGAAGATGGTCACAAATTGCTTGCAGAATTTTGTTTTACTTTTTAATGTGAATTATTTGCTGGCGCTACTTTCACTTGACTTTTATTGTTCACTCAGTTATGCAGAAATAAATTTCTGGTTAGTTCTTATAAAACAAGCTTTAAAAGTGTACATTTCTTTTGGAATTTTTAGGCAGCTAAGTTGCTGCCCTTAAATTATTAGCAGTGCCATGTATATTTGAAAATTTAGGGCAGGCATTTTTCTGTACTCAGCTCCGATTGCGGTTGGAATTCACCCATTGATTGAGCTACGTGTGAAACCCTCCCTGGCTAACTCATCCGCAGTCCCATTTTCGGGAATCTTGCGATGACCAACGATCCAAACTGAATCTACTTCGTATTGACTATTAAGAGCTCAACCAGCTACCGACATAAAATCGTAGACCGTGCCACCGGACACGACCTACCTTAGAGGATTTTTGAGTTAACGAAAACTAGCGACCGTATGACGGTGATGTTTCGTTTGCTTTTCTAAGATTGAGGAAGTCGTACGCGAGTGAATCGCCTTCTCCAAAACCTCGTTTGGTCTCGAACGGCGCGGAGAAATTCTTCCCAATTTAGATGGAGCTGAAGGTTGTGATCAACGCCACTATACAGAGCCGTAGTAGTTTGCAGGGATCCCAATCTATTCAAATGAGCAGTCCTAAATCTACTTTGACTTTTTGGCGACCCTCTCGCCTTAACGGTAACTGCTAAGCTTCAAACGGCGACATCCTTTGGCCTTAGCAAGTATTTCTACTTGCAAAACATTCGCAATGCCAGGCGGATGAATTGATCTTCTTACATATGTATGTAGATGATGAATTTAAGCGGTAGTATCACAGTTTATGTCTCAGTTGTCACTATAAGGAGAATGAACTCCAAAGTACCTTTAGAATTCTGCCAGATGGTACTTTATATCCATATACCCAGTTCTCTAAATTTTACAGCAGGCATTGAAACGATGTGCTCTGTATGGAGAGCTGTAGGAAATAGGTTAAGAGCATCCGTAGAATAAGTTCACCTTTGCGGTGTACTTCCGGCACATGTAGTTCTCCCTGTACTCTACCTAGTTTTACATGATTATACTGGTTCTTTACAGCTTTACGCCATAGCGGATCTACAATTTGTGGTTTTGGACCCAATGTCTACCCGAAAAGTCACTTGCAAGAGTAAAAGGCTACGTTCGCCTTGTTTATTCTTTACTATATATTTCTTTACCAACTTCGGTTAGTATCAAGTATGACTCCCAGATAATTTGCTGTTTTAGATAAACGCATATATGTATTAGTAATTCAAAATGCAAGAATAATGACTGTATTCCTGGGGCTCAGCCCCGGCCTATCTTACTTAGAGCTCCTTCCATCCTTTTTCTCATCAAAGTTGGATGAAATCCAGTTTCTTGAAGTACCACATGGTCTGCATAGGCTTTTACTTCTACTTACCCCTGGTTGAACTTGGGTAGTACTGAGTTTATTGTGGAAAGGCAAAAAAGTGGTGAAAATACTACCACCATGAGTCGGTTATCTGCTAACCTTCTTCTTCAGTATGCAGCTACCCATATTCTTCAGATATTATCGTCTAAGGTTTTGTAAACCTTTGTAGGTCAAGAAAAGTTGCCGAAGTGTACTGTTTGAATTCGATTGGCTTTTTAACTTTTTTAATTACTTCATGACGCACCGCTTAATTGGATCGTTTTCATTGATACAAATGTTGTATGTCAGATATGCAATGGCCATCGAAGAGTTTTTGTAGGATACATGATGAAAGTCTAAGCATGATTTGAGGTGGCGAAATCTTAATACTTCAAAAGGTTCGGTCATTAGTTATTTGAGAAGTATACAAAATATCTTCTAACGTGGTTATTTGTGCGCATACTATGTGCTTTGTATGGGTTTATTGGGGATGTAGCATACCTTTAGGCACTAGATGGGGGAAAAAGTGCCTTTCCACCAAGTCAGGTGAAAAGGGCGTTTTATTTAAGAAGTGCTGTGTTATCCTCCAGCTGCACTCGCGACAAAAAAGGCGTCTTTTTTTTAACTGCTAATAGACCCCAATATACATATAATTCAACAATTTTTCTTATGTTCCTGCTGCTAGGCGTTTATTTAAATAAATGTCACATTCATCGATTTAGTTATTAAATAATACTCATTGCAGCTATATAAAATTTCATGAAATTTTTACTTCTTTATTAGACNCATTCACTTTCGTTGCCCATCACACTACTACAAACATATGTACTTACGTAACTTCTCAATTTTACGCTTCAACTGCAGCTTCTTCGCATTGGCCATTTCCTTCAGCAGTACACTTGATCCTCATTAGTGAACGTTTGGGCGACTTCCTCTCCACGCTAATTACTGCTCATTAAACTCTTTTAACCGTTCGGCGACGTCGTCGCCATCGTCTTTGCCATCGTCATTACAAAAACATAACAAATGACCGTAATTTACTGCATCTCTTCCAGGCATGTCTTCGATTTTTTTTCATTGCTTTCTTTTCAACTTAATATTTTTTCTTAGTTCTGTGCACAAGAGTGCATAACAAACAAATACATGCACATGCATGCGAATGCATGTAATTCTAACCCTTGCTGTGCATTTTCTTGCCTGCTCATGACTCGTTCGGAAACGGGGGTTAAAGTG
>NW_016195868.1:0-2981 GCF_001687245.7 Rhagoletis zephyria | reverse complement strand
TTTTTTTAAAAAAAGCAATAAATCTCAGCTTTAGGTGATAACGGTTTTTAAAAATCTTAACATGTCAGCAAAGATTAAGCTTGATGCAACAATTTAAAAACTCATAAAAAATTTCATTAGTAAAGCAGCACACATAAACAAAAGCTTAAATAGCAAAAGACTAATACTAAAAAATATTGGAAAAAAAGTATAAAACAAAATGGTAAAATAATCACGACATGCGATTGAACGATAATTAAGATAGGAAAGCACACGCAGCATTGGCCAAAAACTCTGGTTGCCCAACGAGCAACGAAAAAAACAAAACTGAAGCTGGGGCTCAAACAGCAATGGACGGTAGTTTGGTGGCATGTGGTGCGATATTAATAAATCATTAGCAGACTGAGGGGGCGCCTCTATATAAATCATCGATCGAGGCAGGGCAGACGTGGGAAGCAAAGAAGACATGTTGTAATTTCAGAGACCGTGTGCAGGCCTTCATCTAATTAAAGGGCGCCGGCAAATTGGGAGGTAGCCTGCCTGCCAGTAGATGTCTGCCTCTAGATGAGGATGAGAACGATGATGATGATGATGATGCTGAACAGTACTGGCCGCAATGGGACGCCTAATGAATGCCATTGTCACCGGTGCTGCTGCTGCTGCTGTTGTTGTTTTTGTTGCAGTTGCTGCACCGGCGACGACGGCGACGGCAACACAGTTGACAATGGATAGAGGAAACCGGTGGCTGGATTTAATATAAATAGGCATCTGAATGAATCAATGGAAAACAATAGCTGACTGTCTTACTAAAGAACACTGCGCTGCTGTACCACCATCATTATCGTCATCTGTGAATGCAGGATACAGTTTAAAAATATTTTTTTGGCAAACACACTTTAACTCACAAACAAGCACAATTTGGCCCCACTAACAATTGCAAATGGCTTTTTCACTTGTAGTCACCGGTAAGTGAAACAACCAGTTATTTTCTGGTTGTGAAACAAATTTAACTAGACTCAACGAAGTGTACCTTTTCTGCTTCATGTTTTGTTTTGTTTTGTTTCTTTACTGTAGTGCTGGTATTGACAGTCTCCTGGGGCCTGCCGTCTGTTCGTGCTGATTGTGACAGTTTAGCACACCTTGATGTTACCTGTGGTTTAGAGGCAAGTGACAAGTTTGACAATGAAAAAGGGAAAATACAAAGATGCTTGCTCCAGTTACTAATGATTCAAGTTAATAAAACAATGTCTTCTTCCACTCAATTAGGTGCAATTTTTCGGCAATCGAGCACAGAAGCCAAACAGCAACCAGGCAGCTTTTGATGAAAACTGCAAGTAAGTGAGTGAGCAAAAATGAGTCCGTATGAATAGACTAAAACAAAGGGCACCAAAGTTTGTGCACCGGCAAACTCATTACCATTGCTTTTTCTTCTTACACTAAAACATACATTTTGTTTTTGTAGAACATACAAAGACGGCGTTGACTGTTTGATTGACTACTCAAACAAGTGCCTTGAAGCACAACCCGCTGCCTTGGCAAAGAGCATCATGAAAAGCGTCAAGGACCACTACAATAAACGATGCAATGACCCAGACTACAGTAAAGACTTTATAGAGCATAATAAGTGCTTTGAAGACCCGGCCATTTTTGAGCAGTTCCACCAGTGCGAAGACAAGTGGTTCCACCGAATGCAAGAGTTGCTGAAACTGAAGGTCGACGTAGAGAAAGGTAGCATTATAAATTAAGTAGAGAAAATATAAAAAATGTTAAACTATCTAAACAGGCATCCAGTCAACTTGCTGTATCTTCCACGAGTTCCAGCGATGCATCAGCGAACAGAACACCAACCTGTGTCACGATAAAAATGCCCGATTCTGGGACGATACACTGGATGAGGTGAGCGATGACACGGTGAACATCTTCTGCGCCCAGTTGAAGACGTCAGAGCAGTGCTCCAAAAACTTTCCCGCTGACATGTGGAAACAGATCGACGAACCAGTGAAGGGCATGGACGCTGAGGCGCTAAAGCAGAGAACAGGTAAGTTCAAGTCAATGTTCCTTCAGGCACTGGACATGATCAGCTCTTACAACCTAAAACAGTAGTTACTCACTGAATGTTACACACAATGTTTGAGAAATGAAAACACAATAAGATCAAAGATGAAAAAATATGAAATAAAAATTTTTATGCGTTAAAGTTGCCAAAACTGACAGTAAAAAACTAAAACTAAAACGCAGAAAACGTCTGTTTATTTGGCAAATTCAAGTTGCCGCAGCAAGGCGGCAGCTCATTCAAGCAAGTACTCAAATCCGCCATTCTGGGTGCGCTTGATGAACTTCTTGTCAATGAGGTCGACCACTATGGTGTTGACCTCATCGAGGGTCAGTCTGTCAGTGGGCGGAAAGGGCGCCTTGGAGGTGGTGAAGAGGTGCTCCTTGATCGCCTGATACAGCTCAGACATGGACTTAAAGTGCCGTGCCTGCTTCACCACTCGCACAGTGGCCGCCTCAATCTTCACCTGTCGGTCAAGGGCAGTGTCGACGCAGCTGATGATGGCCATGCTGTGGACTGCACTGCTCGAACTGGCACCAGTAAGGGCATCGTCAGCAGAGTCAAAGGGAATTGCCAGATTTTGATGCCGACGGCGCAGAATGATTGAGCAGTTAGCGTAGACGTCCTCCACCGCCTTCTCCGCCGCCTCCAGGTGAATGTCCACTGCAGAGACGCCCAGAGCGGCCATCAGCTTGCTCGTCTTCAGGTCGACAGTGCGGCCTTCGCCTGACCAGAAGTTGACCTGCTCAAAGGTGGACAGGTCCTTGGTCTTGCCGTCCGTTGCCAGCTCCTTGTTGGCGTTGTAGAAGTGCTGGCTGTCGTCCACGGCAAACTTCAGCACCTGAAGAGCAGAACTGGCCGGGGTGGAGCTGAGGCCGATCACCTTGAGGAGGCCGCAGTAGACGAGAGAGAGGATGGCCAGCTTGGCGTTGTTCTCCACCTGAAAGCG
>NW_016195867.1:0-2981 GCF_001687245.7 Rhagoletis zephyria | reverse complement strand
CAACGACTGAGATACCAACCGTCCTGGGCGGGGTTGTTTTAGCCGCTACAACAACAACAACATGAATCCGACTTGCGTATAGTTCTGTGATTCCATTTTATTTCCAAGTTTTTTCTAATTTAAATTTCAAGTGAATTTTAGTGTTCTGGAAAACCAGTTCGCCTAACATTCACTTATAGTAGGGGAGCCCAAGAGGGGATTTACTCGAGCGCGTCAGATTAACATATGGGGAATACCCTGCATCCTGTTGGGTACCTCTGTCAAATCTAAACCATCTGTGTAGAGCAGCGCGCATAGGACAGCTGATCAGAATAGTAAAAAAAAATAGTTTGTTCCAGTAAACTAGTACATAGTAAGAAATAGTTAGTTTGGTCCAGTACACTACGACATAGAAAGAAATAGTGTGAAATTACAGAAAGTCGTTCCCGTCAGTGTTGCCAGAGAAAAATTTCGTTTGAAGCTAAAAAGGTCGAAAAAAGAGCCAAATAATACTAATAGTAGCTAAAATGAAGAGCTACAAATTTTTGTTGAGGTAGAGCATTTATTGATGTAAGGTTGTTTTTAGATTTTTGGCAATTTTAATAAAAACGAATTTTATAACTTTAAAATCTTTTAAAACCAAAATATGGTGCATATATTTCGAATTCATTGCTGTGGCACTTATAACTGAACTAAAAGTACTTTAAAAACTGTTAGTCTGTATTCTCAGATATTTGAATCGAATAATTTTTTCGCTAAATTTTTCTGGAAAGTTTATCTTCCAGCTCTCCTTAAAGGTAAAATGGGAAATGTTTAGTACCGCTCACACCGTTTTTGGTGTGGGGGGCGGAGGGGGAGGTGGCGTGCCCAAATATGCCAAATTAGATATGGGGGGATTTTGAATAAAGAATAAAAAGTTAATTAAAAATAGAAAAAAAACAGTTTTTATAAAAAAAATGTTCTTTTTAACAAATGTATTTTTGCGTAGAATTCCTTTCTACGTAAGCGGCAATTTGTAAGCAATTTGTAAATAAATTAGTAACCAAAATTTACAAAAGTGAGTGTTAAAATATTGCGTGGACCCTTGACTACAAGTGTGTGAAATTTTTTTTGGATCGGGCCACCCATTTGGACGGAATAACCCGAAATAGTTGTGAGCGGTACTAAACCCCACCCGGTAAAATTAGTAAGGTAAAACAAAATCCGCGCTATCAGAAAAAGGATTTTCTTCTAATTAATTTTTGAATTTAACCTAGATCCAAGAGTTTATGGTGGATACCTTGCATTTTGAAATTTTCCATTTTGTCAACGCTTAAGTTTTGGCTTATATATACCAAATACAATTAAAACTTTCTGAAGCTAAAAAATAAAGTGCTAAAGCTAGCTCCAAAAGCACCAAAATGGCAACGCTGATTCCCGTACGCAAGAATTTCTCTCACTGGGAACACTTTTGAGCGAGTAAGAGAGCAACTCGCCCCAGTCAGAAGCTTTAGGCTTTTGCCCAAGTTTTTCTTCATGCAAGTTTACGAAAAGTGTCAAACAATGGGCAGGGTTGCATTTGTAAACGAAAATAAAACGCGGTGCAAGCAAAGATGGAAGTAAACAACGAAATATTTAAATATGTACGCAATTGTTTTTAATTGTATAGTTTTTAATTATTTACTGATTTTCAGCCAAATCAGTGTTGTACCAATGACATGTAAACAAACCGACTGACGTTGTGCAGGAAATAGTTTGTTCCAGTACACTAGGACAGAGTAAGAAATACTATGAAATTACAGGAATTCGTTCCTGTACGCAAGAATTTCTCTCACTGGGAGCACTTTTGAGTGAGTAAGAGAGCAACTCTTCCCAGTCAGAAGTTACCGGATTTCGCCCGAAAGTTTTTCTTCATGCAAGTTCATGAAAAGTGTCAAATGATCGGCAATTATTCTTAATTGTATAGTTTTAAATATTTTTTTTACTAATTTTCAGCCTAATCAGTGTTGTACCAGTGACATGTAAACATATCGACTGACGTCTGGGCAGGAAATAGTGCTTTTTGTGATCCCGTACACTTCTGCATCTGTTCTCATTTTACTCACTTTTACACTTGCGAGAGTGACAATAGGTTTGTTCGTCGAAAATCCAGCAAGAATTATCTAACACTCAAAATATCAGAGAGTAAGAAAAAATTCTCTCAAATTCTCTCTCGTGTTGAGAAACTTGCAAATTTCTGCACGAACGCAAATTTGCAAGTTTCCCTGCCAGCTGGTGTCCACGGTTGCATTTCAAACATAATACATTTTTATAAAATTCTTTCAGATGGACAAAAACAGGATATCTGTTAGAGCTCTTGTTAATCGACTAACCGATTAATCGTTTAATCGAATAGAAAAAGTTGTTTCAAAAAATAATCGAATACCTTTAATCGATTAACCGTTCACTTTCGACTAACCGTTCATAATCGACTAGTTGTTTTCATTCGATTACTTGACAGATTCGACTATTCGAATAGTTGTTTTCTTTCAATATTTCATAAGTTTTGCGGTTGATAGGCTTTGAATATTTATAGTACCAAAAATGGTGTGGTACCGCATGAATTATGATGGAGATGATTACGTGACTTATAGCAAAATATGCAAAATTCAAAGTGCATCTATCACCTTCATAAACTCATGGAATCCAGGCGTTGCAACAAGAGAAATGGGTAACATATTTGTTGCAATTAATCGTGCTATTGCACGAGAAATGGTCTCTTGGCGCTCGTTTGAAATAGTTTTGCCATCTTCGTTTTTTCTTCTACGCTATACATTGTATGCCGGGCTTGTTCGGCACATTCACTATTGGCTACATCTGTGGTCCTGGGGAGGATAAACTATGGAAAATTACCACTTATTAGTTCGTTAACATAAACATACATTTCCAGGTCCTGCTCCTTGTTCCTTTTATGAATGGGCTTCAACTGGGTTGTCAAAGACGATGTCGAATTATTATAGGCCATATTTTGTCCACATATTGTA
>NW_016195866.1:0-2981 GCF_001687245.7 Rhagoletis zephyria | reverse complement strand
TTATTGTGTTAAGCTCTTGTTTGTTTTACTGCAGCTTCTACATCTGCTGTTGCTACTGCCGTGACTATTGTTGTTTATCGCTAATTATTCCATTAAGTTTATGATGTTTGCAACACTTTAGCTTCAGTCAAAACACCTGTTTTAATGTGACAACACCGCGTGGTGGCAGAGACGACGACAAGTTTGTGGCTAAGTAGGCAGGCCTGGCAGAGAATTAAAGTGGTAAGCAATCGCAAAATTGAGAATGATGGCTTATTGTTGTTCCTTCGATCAATTGGTGTTTGGATTGTAATTTTAAGTAAGTTTTTTAACATTCATATTAACGGGCGGTTTCAACTTCTTACAACAGATAATAGAAAGATTTGAGTAGCAAAAGCCATTAGCGCTGGTGTTTTGTATGTAATTGTGTTTTTTTTTTTTACTTTCACACACACAGTGATTGTTAAACTTGTGTAATACCTCGTGTATAATGAGTGTGTATAAGGTAAACATAAGATTAGTAGGTAAGCCAAAGTCAAGGTCAATAGATTGCTAAAGATGAGTACAAATTGACAAAGCAGTCATGTGGCTATTTAAAAAATAGGACTTCGTGTGTATTTAAATAAGTGTGCGCTTTTAAATGTATATGCATGCTTTCATATCAAACTTAAATTCTTAAAAAAAAATTACTTAAAATAGAATGCACGTATTGACACTTTTTGTGAGCCTTTCGCTCTCAAACGATTCAGTTTATGTACCTACAAAAGTTATTTAATCTACTCTTACGATTATCTGTGAAACATTTGTTCCCCCCAATAGCTTTATATACGCTTCGGTTAAAAACATATCAGTCCTATCAATCATTTAAAATTCCTAAGCTGTCAAAAGCCGGATTTAAGAACCTATGTAGATACGAGTAGCTGCGTTGCTACCTGGCTTTAGGGAAAACCAAAAAAAAATCAATCAATCGAATAAGCATGTAAGCGATTAAATTTTTTTTGTTGCTTTTGGTATTATATCACTTAATAAAATAAACAGCTCCAAATTTACGCTCAATTTCACAAATGACCAAAGGCGTTTGCCTGATAAGTGACATGGATTTAACTGCGTTCAACCACAAAGACGACATTTTGATTTACTTTCGAGGTTGACGATTTGTTCAGACAGCCTGGCAACAAAGTTGAGGCTCATTTAACTTGCAATTTATTCAGTTGACAAGTTATTCATGCTGCTTTGTGTTTCTGTTAGAAGAAGATTTACATATCTCAGTTAATTTTTCATTTAATTTCCTTTATTCAATAAGCTTAAATAGTAGATATGGACGGCTGAGTGGAAGATCGCCCTATCTTTGCTGCCCGTTCGAAAAAGCTATTTCTGAATTCGGTTGAAGAATGCGCTATCTCAACAAATTGTTCAAAAATATAATTCAATATAGGGGCGTCCTTCCACCATTCGCTCAAATAGAGCATCTTCGAGGCGAGAGCTGCGATCTTCCATTCAGCCGTCCATGCATAATTTCAATTTTGTAGATACGATTTGACTCAGGGTCATTCCAGTGAAGGCGATACATCAGGTGAAAAAAATTAAATACATAAATTGTTCTTAAATCTGTAAAATCAGTAAAGTAGGTGTAAAAGCAAAAGAAACTAAAATGTTTGGACGCACCTTCCACATAATTTTACAATCATGTTCGATTTTCTCAGCCAATATAAGTTGGGTTTTTAATCAAAACAAGGAATATATATTGCGCTATCCTGCCAAAATATGCTTTTGTTTTCTTTGTAAGCTAGAGTAAGTAGCAGAAAATCAGCGTGACTTTGCACTCGTGACACACTCTCATATTCTTTAACTTGTTTCTGTCTTTCTGTTAAACAAAAGTATAACAAAAGCGCATATATGTAATGATATTTTAAAACAAAGAGCACTGCCTTGCGCGCTCGATTAAAGTTGCCTTCTGAATGCGTTTATTTCTTCCAAATTATTTTGGTGATAGCACAGTTTCAACACAAATGAAAGCAACAAGAGATAGCGGGCTAGTAAAGGTTGCCCCTGTCATTTGAATGGGCATGGGAATGGACATAATAGTGACCAACCACTGGACCAAGCGGAATGACCTCTCAAATGCAGCATCAGCGATGCCTTAATTAACAAATATACGATGTACCTTTCCTTTACAAAAATCTTGATTTTCTGTCTGAGTTTGAAGGCCCACCTGCAGCCCCTCGATGCTTCTGCTATCTAATCTATACTAAAAGAATTGGAAAAACTTGAAAGAATTCAGCTGACTATGGACACTTCCGGTAGTGTTATTAGCTACCCAATTCTCGGACATAATACATGGACAATTAAAACATCACAGATGTCTACGCTGATAGCAGCGATAATGCATTTGCGCAATTAAGGCTACTAAAAAGCATCACAAGCATCTGAAATACCAAAATAATATAATGATAATAACGGGCATGCCTTCTTAAAATAAACGCTACATTAGTGATATCATCAACTCGGTTGTTTTCGCCTTGAAATAACCCTCGAAAAATGCTGATGCTGTGAGTCATAACCTTAAACTCTTCATATTGGTTACAAATGGAATTGAATTTTGCTTCGAGCACTAAATACTAAATTAGCATATGAAAAGATAAAATGTATGAAAAAATATATATTTTTGTGATATAAAAATAACCATAAGCAAGTTATATGTTGTTGTTAAAAAAAAAAAATAATGTAAAATAAATACTTGTAGAATAAGTAAAATAACGATGTTATGAATATTTCTTATAATAATTAAATAACTCTTTTTTATTAATTGAGAAAAAAACGTCTCATTTGTGATTTAAAATAAACACAGATTTTTGCTTTTCGTCTACTTCAATTTAAGGTTTATTATCTAACTATTATCTTCGTACAAGAAACCCGTAAACTAACAACGGATGTGGAAGCGCAAGCGCCCAACTGCGCTGGCTGCAAGCATTTATCATCCAAAATTCAAAAATTACTTGCCG
>NW_016195865.1:0-2981 GCF_001687245.7 Rhagoletis zephyria | reverse complement strand
TAATTATGTTACTTCTCTTAAAAGGGTAGAAGACGGTGAGTTTTTCCCCCCACTCAGTCTAATGTCCATTAGTATTGCGAGTACATAGTATGTACACATTTAAATGCATACTCCACATACCGAATCTTTTCTGGTGCCCTAAAGTTGACTCTTTTAGAAAGTCAACAAAAGGTTACGTAAATTTAATAATACAATTAACGAAGAGTCCATTTAACGGCCATCAACATGACAAGCATGAAGATTGTTTTCGTTTATGAGTATGTATTCGCATGTTGTGGATGCAAATGTAGGTACATAGTACGTACGTACATTAGGCATATGACTTTTTCTAAAATTAAATAAACCTATGAGGCGAGCATGAGGAATAATGCAAAACCAACAATAATTACGTTTTTGTGAAAATTTTGTACAAAAGGTTGCCGCAGGGAACTCCAAGAAAAAAACATTTTGCACTGAAAAAACATATACAATTAATACAAATGGACACTTCCATCATGTCGAACGTGATCAACGTACATATTCAAACTGAAAAGACCGTAATCTGAAACGATTTTATTTATTTTATCAATAGGCTTAACTTATAACTCTTAATTAGTCCTAGTACGCCAAATTTGAACCAAATCGGACCATAAATAAAGGCTTTCAAAATATCTCGACCCTGGCGCCCCCTAGCGAGATAATAATTTTTCGCAAAAACGATTCGGTTAACATGGAATTTTCCATATATTTATACATATCGACCCCTTCGAACGAGATTATCGTATATGCCTGAAACCAAATTTTATAGCATAGCGTTTTCCTGCTTTTAAATTTTTTTTAATTATTTTGTTAATTTTTGTTTTTACTACATATCGAAGCCCTAACCGCAAAAAAGATGTAAGCGACATATTTTCAAAAAATTTCTTTTTGATGCATGTACTATGAATGAAGATGCATTTCTGCATAAAAAATTAAATTTTGAAAAAATATCGCTTACATATTTTTGGCGGTTGGGGCTTGATATGTATGTACAAATTACTTTTCTATGGCACATACAATAATTTCGCCCACAAGAAAAAATTAAATTTTAGAAACGAAAAAAAAAAAAATCATATGCCTAATGTACACAAATATGTATGTAAGTTCGCATAAATGCGTGCTTATATTGAATGTAGTTAAAGATTTATGAGTATGTATATAGAATAACTTTTATTGCGTCACAATCAAGATATTACTAGATCTCACTTGAATATTTTCGTATTCTTTTACAGATCACTGGATTATGGTATGGTAACGAGATCATTATTCATACGCAGGATATTCCAGGTGTATACCAGTATGATAGTTGCGTAATAATTCATTTGAATGACATAACAGAACAAGTAAGTATAACTTTTTTATGAATTATTTTTTATTCTTATGTGTGATATGTCTGCACAACTACCAGAATAAGCTCAATAGAAGTGACTATTGANGTTAAGATACCGTTTACTCTGTTTCAATACCCTATCACCTCTACTAATAGGGCCAATGATCATTACTGTATATTTGTAGGTACCTTCATTGATATTCCTTATCCGTCTAGAATAGGCGGTGCGAATTAAGTATGGAATTTGTTCGAAAATTCGTTTCGATGCCGTCACGTTTTATCGCCACATAGAAAGATATTATGGGATACTTGGCTGTAGAATGTGATTTTTATTCATCAAAAGATTTTCGACTGCATATCGAAATAAAAGAACCAGCTGGCAATAGTTATTTTTCGCAAGTGTAAGATTTTGGGGTAGTGTCTTGCCCAGGCGCAATTTCATCTTGTCTTCGTCGATGCCTAGCCATACGTACAAACATACACTAGGCGACAAATGAAAGTGTACACTTTGCTCTCATATAATATTCATAATTATTTTCATGAACAATTTTTTGCATTATTTATTATATATAAAGTAAGTATAATATAAACCATAAAGTTCGTAAAAATTCAAAAAATTCCATCAAAATTTTCAACTTTTTATACAGAATTTCTAGAAAATTTCGAGTATGAAATTTTGTAGCCCATTTAATTTTAGTGTAATGAAGTGCAAGTTTCAACCATCTAAAAAAATTAATAAAAAGTTGAAAATTTGGATGAATTTTTTTTTGAATTTTTGTGAACTTTATATAAAGTGTGAACCTTTGATTTATATGGTTTTACCAGTTTCGACCGAAAGTGGGTTAAATCGACCGGATGTAAATTGTTTTAACCGGGGTCCATTCTAGAAAAAAGTGTCCGTCAGAAGTTATGTATTTTTATGAGCAGAATCCGAATCTGTGGTAAGAACATGTACATACCATTTAAAAAAAATTGACTTCGAGTCGGTTTAACCCACTTCCGGTAGAAACCAGAAGTCATTACAACCCGGAAAACGGTAATACCACCAAAAGAGGGGGCATCCCTGATTTTGTAGGTCATATTTTTACGAAAAACACTTCCCTCCATTTTAGAGGGGGCGGATGGGTGGTCTAGGACACCCTGTATATATACGTATTTTTTGATATAGATGGAAAGAAGGGAAAGCCCCAACCCCGTGAATGTGAGATTTTAACGCATTAAAAGCAAATCTTCTTGTACAAACCGTACCCTGGTACTACCGTGATGAATTTTGATCAGAACTTTAAGATATCAATTTTTAAACAACGAAATGCATTTTTTTGCGAACTCTAAATAAAGTTATCTTAAACAATTTTTATTTAATTAAAATTAATTTCTAATTTAGAGTTTGCAAAAGTTTTTTTTGTTCACAGTTCAAAAATTAATTTCTTTAAAAAATTTTCTTCTTGAAAATTTCAGTATCTTTTAAGATCAGTTAAAGTTATTGCATAAAAACTATTTAGCCAAAAATAAGTTTTTGGTTTTACGATTTTTTTTTATTTTCAAAATTCTGTATTCTTTTTTATTTTTCGAACGTTAAAGACGTTAAAAATCCCGAACATTGTGAAATTTTGAACTTTCGAAATGTTTTTTT
>NW_016195864.1:2824-2981 GCF_001687245.7 Rhagoletis zephyria | reverse complement strand
GGGCGTGGTTATTGTCCGATTTAAAAAATTTTCGGCCATTTCGTAGGTTATGTCGTAGGTTGTGCCAAGTTTGCAAGAAATTGGTGCAGCGGTTACCAAGATATACACATGTAACCATAAGTGGGCGTGGCTACGCCCATTTTCCAAAAATTTATAA
>NW_016195864.1:0-2744 GCF_001687245.7 Rhagoletis zephyria | reverse complement strand
GACGGACGGACAGACAGACATGGCTTAATCGATTTCTTTTTTCATCCTGATCATTTATGTATACATTTGTCTATATCTATCTCGATTCGTTTTGGCTGTTACAAACAACCGTTATGTGAACAAAATTAATATACCCTTGTGCACAAGTGCGCTGGGGTATAAAAATAAAAGGCTTTGTTACTGAGATCAAATTCTAATATCCACATGTATTGTGGTGGAAAAACAAATAACACATTTTAGCAAGCTTTGGCTACTTTTCTTTTGTTTATTTAATAATTATTATTTTTTTAACCATATAAATCCAAGCTTCAAACTTTGTGCAAAAATTATGAAAATTCTTTAGTTTCATTTAAAGTGCAAACTTCAAAAAAAAAACTCTAGTAAAAATTTATAAGTTTTAAGTTGATTTTTGGCGATGACTATCTATGGTCAATATAATGGGAGTGCGACGTTTGATTATTTTTTTTTAGTTGGATTAATGTTGAT
Organism: Rhagoletis zephyria; assembly: GCF_001687245.7. Classification (NCBI taxonomy): domain Eukaryota; kingdom Metazoa; phylum Arthropoda; class Insecta; order Diptera; family Tephritidae; genus Rhagoletis; species Rhagoletis zephyria. The sequence goes on along the minus strand of NW_016195864.1, from coordinate 2,258 downwards.
TCATTTTTCATAAAAGTATTACGGCAACCATATAAATTGTATAAAAAAATTTTAATCAGAACTAGCGATGCCAACGTTCGGGGAATTACCCGATTTGCGGGGAGGTTCACTGGTTCGGGGAATGGGCTGCGTTTANTAGTTGGATTAATGTTGATTCATTTTTCATAAAAGTATTACGGCAACCATATAAATCCAAACATAAAACTTTGTACGAAAATTAGAAAAAATTGCAAATTTCAACCAAATTGTATAAAAAAATTTTAATCAGAACTAGCGATGCCAACTTTCGGGGATTTACCCGATTTGCGGGGAGGTTCACTGGTTCGGGGAATGGGCTGCGTTTAGGGATGCAAACGATGCATCGATGTTTTCAAAACATCGATGTTTCGTCCAAAAATATCGATGTTAACATCGATGTTTTGCTGGACGATACATCGACTAGAAAAGTGAAAAAAAAGACATCGTTGTTGTTGTTGTTGTAGCGGCACTACTAAGCCCCGCCTGTTTCGGGNCGACATCGTTGTTGTTGTCGTTGTAGCGGCACTACTAAGCCCCGCCTGTTTCGGGTCAACTTTTAATCATTATCGTCAAGCTGAACTAACGGTAGGCCCAGGAAACGAGCTGTTTCGATGGGGTCGGACCAAAGGGAGAGGGGTGTTAGTTGAGTCGGATTGAGCTGGCATGTAAAGAGGTGGTTGGTGTCGTGGGGGAGTCTCCACATGCCGGGCACTCATTTGGGATGTTTGGGTCGAGTCTGGACAGGTAGCTGTTTAGGCGGCTACAATATCCAGACCGTAACTGAGCCAGGGTAACGCGGGTCTCTCTNTCAGGGTAACGCGGGTCTCTCTAGGTAGTTGAAGCCCCGTCTCTTCCACAGGTGGTGATTGGGCTCCGATAACGACATTCTTAGGCCGGGAGTCGAGGTAGGTGGAGACTGACCCCCTATGAATGTCGTTAATCGCTTGTCTGTACGTCATTGGGTCCAGTGGTTGGTCTGTGTGGGTCTGGACTGCGTCCTTGTACAAGTTAACACCTGCTAACGCGCTCATGGGAAACATTCCGTTCTCATGTGAAATGCTGACGCTATGTCTGCAAATATGCGCGTGACAAAAATGAAAACAACGGCAGTAACGGAGTAGCGATCCACCTGCAACTGCAGTCGCTGCAACCACAACAACAACGAAAGCACTAGCAATAGCGAATTGGCGATCCACCTAAAACTACATTCGCTGGAACAACAACAACACCAAAGATATCAACTACTACAGTCTCTGCTACAGTTGGGATTAAGTAGGGTAGAGTAAGCTTTGTCTTAATTCTAATATTCAGTCTTTTGCCAGGCTCTTAGCTCGTTACTACCGCATATGCGGAGCAAATAAAGTTACGATCAAAATAGATATCAAACCTACATAGTAGGTAGTGTTATTATTTATTCGGAACCCGAAAAGTATAACTGGCGCCCATCGGTGGGCCACGCGCGGTTTTAAAATATCCTTGTTAAAGGACAAATCGTGACGTGGTTGTGGGTTCGGACCCACCAACCATTCCAAACTTTATTGAAGACGAGAGGATCGGACATCTGGAGCAGCCAAACTTTCTCGGCCAAGGGACCAGCAGCAGCTAACTGACAATTAACTGGGAACACCGTAGATTAAATAAGAAAATGCTTGTAAGTAGAGTGCCCGACCTCCAAACAAATTAAGCAAGTGAATTTTAATAGGAAAGTGATTGTAATTGCAAATTAAAGAATTTAGAATTTTATTAAAAACTGTATCGTCTGTGAAGCCAACTAGCTAAGCACTTAGGCTCGCTGTATTTGTTAATTAAATTGAGAAATATAAGTAATAAATTGTAAACTTAAATATGGATGAAATGCAACTTCGTGCAGTGGTCAGTGCCGCCGTAAGAGTGGCTACTGAACAGACTAAAAAAGATTTTCAGACTGTGATTGACGAAATGACGGAGAGACTTTCAAGGATAGAGACACCGACGAAAGTGGAAGAGTACCAAGAAATTGCATTTGATTCCAATATTGAATGCAACGTTTCATTAGATGTAGTCAAGTCATTGCCAGAATTTTCTGGTGACCAGACTAGATACGTATCGTGGCGTCAGGCGGCTCATGCCGCTTACAAAATTTTCGAATGCTATCCTGGGAGTTGCAAACACTACCAGGCCGTGGCAATTATTCGTAACAAAGTTACCGGGCGTGCTGATTCTGTGCTCTCTTCGTTTAACACTGTTCTGAATTTTAAGGC
>NW_016195863.1:0-2981 GCF_001687245.7 Rhagoletis zephyria | reverse complement strand
TAACAATGAAAAATTTTTAGTTTTTGAATTAATTGTTATTTGTTTCAAGTCAAGTTGGCCAATTATGTGCGATTTTTAGTAACATAATTTTGAAATTGAAAATTTTAAAAAGTTTTCGTTTTAATGATTTGATGTGTATTTATTTAACAAATGAAGCGTTGTTTTTTTTAAGTATTTTCAATTGACACGAATTGTTTTATTAAGCGTTACATCATTTGATGTGGTGGTTGTTGGTATGGTGCGCAATAAGCCAGTGAATATTGATAGATTTGGTGGGTTGTTGGTGATGTTTGGTGTTTGATGTCAAAATGAGTGATGTGATGAATAAAATAAAAAACATACACGAAATAAATGAGCAATGAAATATACAAATGCGGATGTATTTCACTATTATAAACAAAAATATTCAAAATAAAATAAATAAATTTTTTTAAGTTGGAGGTGGAACTCATCGCAGCAGTGTGGTTTTCATAGCTACTTTATATTTATTTGAGCATAATAACATTTGAGCAAATCGAAACGGGTTTCATGATTTTTTTTTTGTTTATTATAAAGAATGTATGAATGCGTGCTTAGCACTTACATATGTACGTGGCTTGAATACATATTAAATAATTTTTACTGATAATTTTCGCAGAAAAGAAAGAAAATATTGAATCACGCTGTAAATAACGAAAAAATATTTATCGATTAATTTTTTGTATTCTTATTGATATCGTACTTATTATTATCGTTATCGCTATCGCTATCGCTATGGTGTCAACAACGTTGCGTTTATCGATATTATTTTCATTCTTGTAATCAATAGCATTTTAGTCATCGTTATCGGTATATTACTATTTTTTAATTGAAGTTAATTTATTTTGTTATGGCACCAAATAAAGTTATCGATTTATTGATCAATTCCGTTATCGATATTTTCAGCAACATCGACATAGCATAGCTACGATGCTTACAGCAAGCTTACAGGCACAACAGAACTAAGACCACTAGTAAAAAAGTGCCAATTTTTACACCTATTTAGTATAAAGTAATTCACATACCACATATGTACGTACATACATATTCACACTATTGGTTTTGACTTCGTCAAATAATATAGTCGAGTTCGCTGCTTAAGTCTTCTGATACGCACTTCACACCGCTCACACACACACACACACACACAGCATTGGAGAGCACCAGAACGACATGTAGCCAAAACCTATTCACAAAATTAAGACAATAATATAATTCCTCTTTAGTTTTAAACACCTTAACATGATGACCATTTAGCAGCTTCATTCACTTACTAATTTGTTAACTACAGTAGTCACATGGAGCGACTGTCAAGCCTCAAGCGGTGCTGCTTGTTAGAAAATACCGTTTCGGTGCCCCTAAAAACAGTTAAATGCGCCGCAGGTACACTACCTAGACTCTGCTGTTATAATTAAAATATATTCAGTGAAATTAGTTTTTTCNACCAAGTTGTGATATTGTAAAGCGCATCAAATGGTTTCAACCACAAACATACATTGTATGTATATACATTTCAAAATAGATACATATGTAGATACACTAATTAGCTCGCTAAGCTTTGTTGGCTTTTTAAAAAAAGAAAAAAGGGTTAACAAGATTGTTATATTGATTAGTTTTAATTTAACGATATTTTCTTTTCTTTTAAATGGGTCACAAATCTTGAGTGATGATGAAGATTGATGATGTGATTGATTGATTTATTGTAGACGTATTGAAAGTCGATCAGACATTTAGTTCAGCGGCGATGGCGAGATACTTTTTCGTTGGCTGAAACGAATAGATTTTAGTATGATTTGGCTTGTTTGCCTAAAGAAGAAAATGATGTTCGATCATTTTTTTATTTGAGCAAATCCTAGCATTGCGGAGGTTACGTTCGGACGATTCTTTTATAAGTTAACAATTTTTTGTGTTATAAGGGAAGGTTTGCAGCAATACTTATGAGAACAAAATAATGGAAATTTGAATTTGAGTTAACGTCGGTGCATTTGCCTTAGAAATTTATGTTCGGTCGTTTATTACACAAAAATGAGAGAACTCGAATTGCATGCATTTTTTTGCGATTTTGATTGACTATTCGTCAGATTCGCCCATATGGAGAAAATGAGCGACACGTTCACCAAAAAAATCTGCCAAAAATCAATTGTATTTCCTAGCTACCTCAGGTATCTCAGGTATTGTCCTAAAATTGATTGGGCTAAAAAATTTCATACTCATTTTTTCTAAATAATATAATTAAAAAACGCAATATTTTAATGAAAATTTTGAGTCTTTTTTTGAATTTTGCACAAGGTCAATTTTGCGAAAAATAAAATATATAAAAAATAGTTGCACGTCTTGCAAAAACCCCTCTGTATTGATTGACAGTATGTACGTATAAATATATGCACTTATATGAGATGTGAACCAAATTTGACTGGAAGTGGAGAATACGTGTTGCGTGGTCAAATATACTCTTAATAATCGCTTCCAGGCCACCGATATTAAACTATTTGGTTAAGAAAATTTTAAGCATATAAAGAAAAGATCACCTAAATTGATTTTTTTTATTTAATTTTTCGAAAAATTTTATTTATGATGTTTTATAGCCCATTAAGCCTTAGTATAATAAGGTGCAAGTTTCAAATTGTTAATAAAAAAATCGTTGTTCTTTAAATATATATTTTATTTTGCTGATATTTCGAGCACACTTTACGTATGTAGAAGAAAATGCCTACACGGTGCCAGCAGAAAAAATTTAACTAAATTTTTTGTAACCTTAAAAACTTTTCTCGTGCAGTGTTTAACGTTTTGAAGGAACCCAATAATTGTTTCAAATATTTTTGAATTAAGCTACTTTCATAAACAGAAGCAAGATAATCAATTTTCTTCATAATTGCAACAGTATCTACTCTATGCACTTAAAAATTTGATATAAACAATTAAAAATTCAAAAATCGGTCTATACAAATCTCTACTAAGTTTCA
>NW_016195861.1:0-2981 GCF_001687245.7 Rhagoletis zephyria | reverse complement strand
TACATGCATAAATCTGAGCCGTTTCGGTTACGTAGACCCGATTGTCGTGCGAGGGAAGAAGAAAGGCTGCCCACAGCCTTAATCTGAAAACCACACCCTCCGAAGGATTATGTTTTTAAGTAATTTGTTAACCGTAATAATTGTTAATTAATAAATTTGTTTTAAGTAATTTGATAACAATTTGTTAGACAATAAACTGTATTTTAATTGAAAATTCTCAAAAATTAATCATTAAAGGTAAGTGGCAAACTGTACATACATGTATCATATATGGCTTAAGCAACAAATCTATTTTAAGAGCTCACATATTTTCTACTTTCAATTAACATTCTCCTAGATAAATATATATGTACGTCTAAAATGTTACTCGGGATGCAAATACTATATATACATATATATACATTAGCGTGGGCCGAAAATCCGATTTTTTAGAATTTTGATCGGTAAAGCAAAAATATGGTTCGTCACGCTTTAAAAAAAATTAGTGAGAACTTGGAATTTTTTGGTGAATATCCTAGGCTCGCCCAAGTCCATCCAGGTAAATATACTCAAAAACTAAAAATTAGTTAATTAATTAATTAATACATTTTTTTTATTAAAATTGCAATAATCTTTTAAAGTATTAGTCCTACATAATTTGGTATATGGACCTTTTTGTAGAGAATCAAAGTTAGCTAGGTAAATATTTTTTTTAGTAATTGAACTTTGAGGGACTTGGGCGAGCCCAGGAAATTGACCAAAACTTTTCACATTTCACACACGATATTTTTTAGAGCATAATAGGGGTATTCTCTGAGTCTTGCAAAGCCCTTGCATGGTGCACAGATTGCACGGTAAAAACCGGTTTTCGTATGGGACAGCTTTGCAAACCGTGCAATCCGTGCACCGTGCAAGGGCTTTGCAAGACTCAGAGAATACCCCTATTGAACCATATTTTTGCTATTACCCATCAAAATTCTAAAAAAGCAGACTTTCGGCCCACGCTAATATACATAAATACCTATACATACATTTGTATATAGTCAGACAATATAATATACGATTGTATTGTTTATACCCAAGCAATTATTTTACTTTTGAAACGGGTGATGCAATGCGGATGCTCCAGGAGTAATAGGCTTTATATCGAAAAGCTTAACAATTACAAAAACATAGTTATATGTTCTTTTAATAGTTCACTTACTTGCTGTTGAACTTCTAAATTGTCTTTGATTTAGTCTCAACTTTATCTTGCTTTTACTTCATGGACTAACCGTAGAATTCTTACTTAATATTCACAAATTCACGAAATATTTACATTCTTTTTTGTTTAAAGAGCGTCCATATATAGCAGAGTTCCCCATTCGCATTTATTTTGTAGAACAGATGTAATTTTTTAATCGATTTATTCGACATTTGATCATTTTCGTTTTGTTACAATTTCATAACTCGGCGTCTCCATCTGCAAACAAGTGTTCATTTGCCTGTTCAATATCGGTCCTTCTATTTGTTCATTTATACAAATAGTAGAAAATCGTTTGAATTAAACGCTGCTGCAAGCATTTCATAGGAATACGATGCGTAATCTAAGAGTTTAAAATTTTTTATTTAGTGAAATTTTCCGCACCGAAGCTGTATTCAACTGTCAAAGTCGAACGGAAAGCGCATGTCGTGGCGGGAGTGTGTTTGACATTAGATTTGTATAGTAACTTCTCCAATAAAAGATTGGTGCGAGAGCGTAAAAGCAAAATAAAGCGTAAAATTGATAAGAAGAGAAACTAGCAGAAAAAGTTACTGAACACAACTAGTAAAAACTTGCAAGTGAACAGTTGTTGCACAGTATTGACATTCTGTTGTTAACATCTAATTACTTACAAATCAGTTTTAAACTCTTTGCTTTACATACAAGCACTTAAACAGTCCAGTACATCATTAATATTTTCATTTCCACTCATTTTACTTTTGTTTATGCTTAACCAATTCAACATATGACAGCTTTTGACATTCATTCTTCTTCGTCTTCTGCTGGTAAAAATTTCACTAGCAAGAATTTGCAGCTCTCCTGTGTTATTACGCTCTCCATTCAGGGCTCTCTTGCAAATTTTTTGGGTTACTAAGGTCGGTGTTATGCAGACAAACTTTTGTTTGCCAAATTAAATGGCGGCTGCTTAGTTTGCTCGGAGGTGGTTATGTCGAGTTTGGCACAGGGTTGCACGTTCATTATGGTTTTCATGGCTATTGCCAATACGAAATGAGAATTTCAGATGTACATAACGCGCAAAATTTAAAATTTTTGTATATGACAACACCGAATTTGCTGCAGTTTGACCAAACAAAATTAGTTTGCTGTGAGAGTCGCCAAACTCGCTCTCTCCGAGTTCGCTGCAACAGCAATTGCACGCAGTTTGCCAAACAAAATTTCTGCATAACACCGACCTAAGTATACACTTTTGCAGTAAAAATTTGCAGGTTCCAGTACAAATTAGTACTGATTCACGGTGCGGCGAACAAAGGTGGCGCCGTCAGTAGCACCGCTACTTTGGTTTTGCCGATTTTGACGGTTGTGGTAACTTGTAAACAAACCTTTGTTTACAAATCGGCGAAAGAGAAATTTGAATTATAAGTGAAAATCAGTTTAAACTGTGTTAATTTGCAATTTGTGAGTGATTTTTGAGTTGAAGACTGCGTAAAAACTAATTAAATGAAGTGCTGTGAGTTAAGATGCGTAGATGCAAGTGTAGCGCTGGGACGAATCGCTGCATTTTGTGTACATAGGGCACAGCAAAGCCGTTCCCGAAATATTTCTTTATTATTACATTAACAGCATTTCCTCACAATAGAAAGAAATATTCTTCTGCTCCAAGCAGCCTCCATTAGCAAGTTAACTAATAAATCCCGCAGAGATGCTGCTGCACTTTTCTGCATCATCCTTAATTGCAAAGCAATAAAGTGGACTAAAACGTTTGCTGAAGCAGGCTCAATTGCAAAGCAATGGAGTGCAC